>NC_134353.1:521898974-522198974 GCF_048569485.1 Anomaloglossus baeobatrachus
CCCCTACATAATAATGCCACCACTGTGCCCTCACATAATAATGCCACCACTGTGCCCCCCACATAATGCCACCACTGTGCCCCCACATAATAATGCCACCACTGTGCCCCCACATAATAATGCCACCACTGTGCCCCCACATAATAATGCCACCACTGTGCCTCCACATAATAATGCCACCACTTTGCCCCCACATAATAATGCCACCACTGTGCCTCCACATAATAATGCCACCACTGTGCCTCCACATAATAATGCCACCACTGTGCCTCCACATAATAATGCCACCCCTGTGCCCCCCCATAGTAATGCCCCCACTGTGCCCCCACATAATAATGCCCCCACTGTGCCCCCACATAATAATGCCACCACTGTGCCTCCACATAGTAATGCCCCCACTGTGCCTCCACATAATAATGCCACCACTGTGCCCCCACATAATGCCACCACTGTGCCCCCCACATAGTAATGCCACCACTGTGCCCCCACATAATGCCACCACTGTGCCCCCACATAATAATGCCACCACTGTGCCCCCACATAATAATGCCACCACTGTGCCCCCACATAGTAATGGCACCACTGTGCCCCCACATAATAATGCCACCACTGTGCCTCCACATAATAATGCCACCACTGTGCCTCCACATAATAATGCCACCACTGTGCCCCCCACATAATAATGCCACCACTGTGCCCCCACATAATAATGCCACCACTGTGCCCCCACATAATAATGCCACCACTGTGCCCCCCACATAATAATGCCACCACTGTGCCCCCACATAATAATGCCCCCACTGTGCCCCCCACATAATAATGCCACCACTGTGCCCCCACATAATAATGCCACCACTGTGCCCCCACATAATAATGCCCCCACTGTGCCCCCACATAATAATGCCACCACTGTGCCCCCCACATAATGCCACCACTGTGCCCCCACATAATAATGCCACCACTGTGCCCCCACATAATAATGCCACCACTGTGTCCCCACATAATAATGCCACCACTGTGCCCCCACATAATGCCCCCACTGTGCCTACACATAATAATGCCACCACGGTGCCCCCACATAATAATGCCACCACTGTGCCCCCACATAATAATGCCCCCACTGTTCCCCCACATAATGCCACCACTGTACTGCCACATAATAATGCCCCCACTGTACCGCCACATAATAATGCCACCACTGTGCCCCCACATAATAATGCCACCACTGTGCCCCCACATAATAATGCCCCCACTGTGCCTACACATAATAATGCCACCACTTTGCCCCCACATAATAATGCCACCACTGTGCCCCCACATAATAATGCCACCACTGTACCCCCACATAATGCCCCCACTGTGCCTACACATAATAGTGCCACCACGGTGCCCCCACATAATAATGCCACCACTGTGCCCCCACATAATAATGCCCCCACTGTTTCCCCACATAATGCCCCCACTGTACCGCCACATAATAATGCCCCCACTGTACCGCCACATAATAATGCCACCACTGTGCCCCCACATAATAATGCCACCACTGTGCCCCCACATAATAATGCCCCCACTGTGCCTACACATAATAATGCCACCACTTTGCCCCCACATAATAATGCCACCACTGTGCCCCCACATAATAATGCCACCACTGTGCCCTCACATAATAATGCCCCCACTGTGCCTACACATAATAATGCCACCACTGTGCCCCCACATAATAATGCCACCACTGTGCCTCCACATAATAATGCCCCCACTGTGCCCCCACATAATAATGCCCCCACTGTGCCCCCCACATAATGCCACCACTGTGCCCCCACATAATAATGCCACCACTGTGCCCCCACATAATAATGCCACCACTGTGCCCCCACATAATAATGCCACCACTGTGCCCCCACATAATAATGTCACCACTGTGCCCCCACATAATAATGCCACCACTGTGCCTCCACATAATAATGCCACCACTGTGCTCCCACATAATGCCACCACTGTGCCCCCACATAATAATGCCCCCACTGTGCCCCCACATAATAATGCCACCACTGTGTCCCCACAAAATAATACCACCACTGTGCCCCCACATAGTAATGTCACCACTGTGCCCCCACATAATAATGCCACCACTGTGTCCCCACATAATAATGCCACTGTGCCCCCACATAATAATGCCACCACTGTGCCCCCACATAATAATGCCCCCACTGTGCCCCCAGATAGTAATGCCACCACTGTGCCCCCACATAATAATGCCACCACTGTGCCCCCACATAATAATGCCACCACTGTGCCCCCACATAATGCCACCACTGTGCCCCCACATAATAATGCCATGACTGTGCCTCCACATAATAATGCCCCCACTGTACCCCCCACAAAATAATGCCCCAACTGTGACCCCACATAGTAATGCCACCACTGTGCCCCCACATAATAATGCCACCACTGTGCCCCCACAAAGTAATGCCACCACTGTGCCCCCACATAATAATGCCACCACTGTGCCCCCACATAATAATGCCACCACTGTGCCTCCACATAATAATGCCACCACTGTGCCCCCACATAATAATGCCACCACTGTGCCCCCACATAATAATGCCACCACTGTGCCTCCACATAATGCCACCACTGTGCCCCCACATAATAATGCCACCACTGTGCCCCCACATAATAATGCCACCACTGTGCCTCCACATAATAATGCCACCACTGTGCCTCCACATAATAATGCCACCACTGTGCCCCCACATAGTAATGCCCCCACTGTGCCCCCATATAATAATGCCACCACTGTGCCTCCATATAGTAATGCCCCCACTGTGCCTCCACATAATAATGCCACCACTGTGCCCCCACATAATGCCACCACTGTGCCCCCCACATAGTAATGCCACCACTGTGCCCCCACATAATAATGCCACCACTGTGCCCCCACATAATAATGCCACCACTGTGCCCCCACATAGTAATGCCACCACTGTGCCCCCACATAATAATGCCACCACTGTGCCCCCACATAATAATGCCACCACTGTGCCTCCTTATAATAATGCCACCACTGTGCCCCCCCACATAATGCCACCACTGTGCCCCCACATAATAATGCCACCACTGTGCCCCCACATAATAATGCCCCCACTGTGCCTCCACGTAATAATGCCACCACTGTGCCCCCCACATAATGCCACCACTGTGCCCCCACATAATAATGCCACCACTGTGCCCCCACATAATAATGCCACCACTGTGCCTCCACATAATAATGCCACCACTGTGCCCACACATAATAATGCCACCACTGTGCCCCCCACATAATGCCACCACTGTGCCCCCACATGGTAATAATGCCACCACTGTGCCCCCACATGGTAATAATGCCACCACTGTGCCCCCACATGGTAATGCCACCACTGTGCCCCCCACATAGTAATGCCACCACTGTGCCCCCACATAATATTGCCACCACTGTGCCCCCACATAATAATGCCACCACTGTGTCCCCACATAATAATGCCACCACTGTGTCCCCACATAATAATGCCCCCACTGTGCCTACACATAATAATGCTACCACTGTGCCTCCACATAATAATGCCCCCAATGTCTCACAGCAGGTGGGGGGTGTCTCACAGCAGGTGGGGGGTGTCTCACAGCAGGTGGGGGGTGTCTCACAGCAGCTGGGGGGTGTCTCACAGCAGCTGGGGGGTGTCTCACAGCAGCTGGGGGGGTGTCTCACAGCAGCTGGGGGGGTGTCTCATAGCAGCTGGGGGGGGTGTCTCACAGCAGCTGGGGGGGTGTCTCACAGCAGCTGGGGGGGTGTCTCACAGCAGCTGGGGGGGTGTCTCACAGCAGCTGGGGGGTGTCTCACAGCAGCTGGGGGGTGTCTCACAGCAGCTGGGGCGGTGTCTCACAGCAAGTGGGGGTGGGTGTCTCACAGCAAGTGGGGGTGGGTGTCTCACAGCAAGTGGGGGTGGGTGTCTCACAGCAGGTGTGGGGGGTGTCTCACAGCAGGTGGGGGTGGGGTCACAACAGGTGGGGGTGGGGTCACAACAGGTGGGGGTGGGGTCATAACAGGTGGGGGTGAGGTCACAACAGGTGGGGGTGGGGGTCACAGCGGGTGGGGGTGGGGGTCACAACAGGTGGGGGTGGGGTCACAGCAAGTGGGGGTGGGGGTCACAACAGGTGGGGGTGGGGTCACAACAGGTGGGGTGGGGTCACAGCAGGTGGGGGTGGGGTCACAGCGGGTGGGGGTGGGGGTGGGGGTCACAGCAGATGGAGGAAGGTGAGAGGTGGGGGAGGGGCAGCAGATGAGGGAGAGGGGCAGCAGCTGATGGGGGAGGTGGTGGCAGATGGAGGGGACGCAGCAGATCGGTTCAGTGCTGCTGGATCAGGGGCAGTGACTGTTGCAGCCGGCAGCTGATGGGTGGGGGCTGGGGCAATGGCGGCAGCTGAAGGGTGGGGGCTGGGGCAATGACGGCGGCGGCTGAAAGGAGACAGTGTCTTTAAACTTACCGATCGCTCTCCTCACCTTCCACGCACGGACGCTGGAGTGAAGCTGAGGGGAGTGGTCACCGGCACCAGATCCACAGTGATTGGACAGATCGGTCACAAGGCCGATCTCTCCAATCAGAGCTGGGGGCGGGTGAAGCTGAGGTCACCCAGCTCCAGCCGATGATCGGTGCTACAGCTGCACTGATCAGGGCTGGATTTTAATGTTTCAGCCATTTTCAATGGTTGGAACATTACAGTGGCTGTGATTGGCTGACGAACGCCGCTCAGCCAATCACAGCCTCCTTGGGTTCGGGGAGGAGACACCACCCCTCCAGAGGTCAGGCAGAGGGCCCCTCCTCCCCGAATCTAAGGTATTTGCAGCGATCGCAGCCACCGGGGCCACGATCTCGCCATGACGTACTGCGTACGTCATGGGTCCTTAAGTACCAGGGAGCTATGACGTACCCAGTACGTTTTCAGGCTCTAGTGGCCTGCTCCCGCTTGGAGCCCCTGTGCGACTGCAGGTGCTGTCAGTGCAACGCCCCCGCCCCCTGCCCATGGGGCCCGGTGAGCAGAGGAATGAAAGGGGAGGGGCCCGGGCTGTCAGCGTGTCCGAGCCCCGCCTTCTGCTCGACCAGCCCGCCCTGCGAAGTGTACTGTCAACGTCCCCTGCGCTGGGGCCCGGGGAGTAGAGGAAGGAAAGGGGAGGGGCCTGTCAGCGTGTCCAGGCCCCGCCTCCTGCCTGCTGCTCAGCGGGCCGCTACAGGAGTTCTACTAGTAATGCCCTGATGGCGGCTCTGCCGCAGGGGTTAACTATATCGGCGCGCGCTGTGCACGCTGATATAGTTAACCCGTTATCGACCAGTGACGTACTGGGTACGTCATGGATCGTGTGCCGTTAAGCCCCACCCCCTGCCGCGGGCAGGCGGCGATCCGTGCACATATCAGCTGTTTTCAACAGCTGACATGTGTGCCTGCTAGCCGCGGGTGGGATCGCTTCCACCCGTGGCCATTAACCCCTTACATATCGCTGCCAAAATCTGGCAGCGATATGTATATGCGCGCCGCCATGACAGTCACTTACCCCACCCCACCGGAAGTCACGTGACATGATCACGTGACTTTCGGTGGTTGCCATGGTAGCACAGGGTCATGTGATGACGCCTGTAGCTACCATGACTCACTTCCTCTCAATGCCGGAATACAGCTCTGTAGCTGAGATCTGCAGATAGTGCAGAGCGATCGGATTGCTGATCGCTATAGCCCCCTAGGGCTAAAATAAAAAAAAAAAGTTTTAAAAAATTAAAAAAAATAAAAAAACCTAAAAGTTCAAATCACCCCCCTTTCACCCCATTGAAAATTAAAGGGTTAAAAAAATAAAAAAATATACACATATTTGGTATCGCCGCGTTCAGAAATGCCCGATCTATCAAAATATAAAATCAAATAATCTGATCAGTAAACGGCGTAGCGGCAAAAAAATTCCAAACGCCAAAATTACGTTTTTTTGGTCGCCGCAAATGTTGCGCAAAATGCAATAACAGGCGATCAAAACGTAGCATCTGTGCAAAAATGGTACCGTTAAAAACGTCAGATCGAGACGCAAAAAATAAGCCATCACTGAGCCTCAGATCCCGAAAAATGAGAACGCTACGGGTTTTGGAAAATGGCGCAAAACGTGCGCCACTTTTTTTGGACAAGCTTGTGAATTTTTTTTTAACCCCTTAGACACAAGTAAACCTATACATGTTTGGTGTCTACAAACTCGCACTGACCTGAGGCATCACATAGATACATCGGTTTTACCATACAAAGAACACAGTGAATAAAATATCCCAAAAACTATTGTACAATCACACTTTTTTTGCAATTTTTCCGCACTTGGAATTTTTTTGCCGTTTTCCAGTACACCATATGGTGAAACTTATGGTTTCATTTAAAAGTACAACTCGTCCCGCAAAAAACAAGCCCTTACATGGCAAGATTGATGGAAAAATAAAAAAGTTACGGCTCTCGGAAGAAGGGGAGCAAAAAACAAAAACGCAAAAACGGAAAGTGCCCGGGGGCTGAAGGGGTTAATGGTATCGCAGCTCCAGGTGGGCACCCTCTGCCCCCCCTGCTAGCTACGCTACTGCCCCTGACCCTTCATCGGCCCGGTGACGAGTAACCCCCAGGCCCTGTGGGGTGCTCCACTGGCGTCTCCACCAGAGAAAGCACGCTGTGTCCAGACCGGGAAGACGCCTGATGGTGGACACTCGCCCTTATAGACTTAGTGTTGTGCCCTAAAAATACAAATGTTTTACACATACACCACAATACACTATAAGATTGTGCCCACGGTCTGGACATGGTGTGTCCTGGACACATGTCCTCTCCTGTGGGGCTGTGAGTGCTCTCCGCAGGGACCACAGCGGCCGGTGCCCACAGTCAGGGTTCGGGCCACTGTGGTGTCTCTTCTATTCTTTCTGTGGAGACACAGCAATAAATTAACATCCCAGGGCTCAGGAAGCCGCAGCACAGGTCAGTGTTCGCTGTGAGCGGTACACGCACAGTGCGCAGAGGATTTCTAGAAATCCCATCCACTGTGCTTCTGTACCGCCCTGAGAGGGGCCCGGCCGCTTGCTCGGGCCGAGCCGCTCGAGGTCCGGGCTCGGTTTCTCGGTGGCACGAGCGCCTCCGGACTGGGGGCCACGTCGCTCTTGTTAAGGGGAGGCGGTGGGGGGTGATGGTTATGTAACGGGTCGTGACGCCACCCACGGGTCGTGGTGACGGGGAATGCACCACCGTTGCGGCTGAAGTGTTGGTGGGCTCGTCCGGGATCAGTGTTGCGGCCGCAGCTGAGATGTTAGCCTCTCCGTGGGTAGGGGAGGTATGTCCCGGGGCCCGGTGGGGGACTGTAAGGGCTGATGTTGTCGTCGGGGTGCAGGGCGCAGTGCCGCGGTGTAGCATCGTGCCCGGATGGCACTGGTGTACTCACGATTGATTCACACTCAGAGTCACTGGTAAACCAAAGTTCGGAAGTGGTCGGTCCCCGCGGCCGGCTGCTGATGTCGCCTGTGGGGTTGATGGTGGCCCCTTTTCCCGTGCACCTCTGGATGTTTGTGTTTCGGCCCCCCTGCCTCAGCAGTGGTAGCCCGCTCCCCGGCGTTGAGCTGCCGGAGGAGCCCTCGTTTGCCCGCAGGCGCTGGCCTGTCGGGTGTTTGGCCCTTGGCGGTGGTGCTCACCCGGTCTCGGTGGGCTTTTGCCTTCTTTCGGGACTTTGGGTGTGGATGAACCCGTGAGGTCCGGCCAGCAATCAGTCAATTTGCCTATACTCAGTGGCTTCTAAGCTAGGACGGGGTCTGAGTACCCTCCTGTTGGTGCTCCGGTACACGGTTGACTCCCCGGTTCGGGACCGGCGAGCTCCAACCCAGGCTCGATCCGTACGGTTCCGCCGGTTGCTGTACCGGTACTCCTGCAGACGGCCACCACCGTCTGCCTGCCTGACGTTCTCTAAGGGGCCCAGGCTCCTACCCGGGTCCCCGATAGCTGCTCCTCTACCCCTCACTGTCAACTCCAAACTTGTCTAACCTCTTTCTGTTTGAACTTCCTGCCCCAGGACAGTAGTCTCCTCGGTGGGCATGCCTTTCCGCCTGACTCTGCCCACCTGGTGTGCTCTACTAGCCTTGAGGGAGGCATCAGGTCTCCCTTTTGGGTGACGTGTGCGACCTCACAGGGGATGGGGGTGTGTGGGTTAATTACCCGATGTGTACTGTGGCTATGTGTGCAGAGAGCAGGGAACCGGCACTGGCAGCGTGAGAGCGGGGACGCTGGTAACGAAGGTAAATATCGGGTAACCAAGGTAAGGGCTTCTTGGTTACCCAATGTTTACCGTGGTTACCAGCGTCCGCAGAAGCCGGCTCCTGCTGCCTGCACACGTAGCAGAGTACACATCGGGTAATTAACCCGATGTGTACTGTGGCTAGGTGTGCAGGGAGCCAGCGCTAAGCGGTGTGCGCTGGTAACCAAGGTAAATATCGGGTTGGTTACCCGATATTTACCTTAGTTACCAAGCGCAGCATCGCTTCCACGCGGCGCTGCTGGCTGGGGGCAGGTCACTGGTTGCTGGTGAGATCTGCCAGTGTGACAGCTCACCAGCAACTCGTGTAGCCACGCTCCAGCGATCCCTGCCAGGTCAGGTTGCTAGTGGGATCGCTGGAGCGTCGCAGTGTGACATCTCACCAGCAACCTCCTAGCAACTTACCAGCGATGCCTATCAGGTTGGATCGTTGTTGGGATCGCTGGTAAGTTGTTTAGTGTGACTGGGCCTTTAGTTAACAAGAGCGGTAGAGCAATTTGTGAGCAGCTCCAGAATAGACAGAATCATTGACTTTCCAATAGACTGAACACAGGGATATTGGCAGCTTCATTTTGGGGTCTACAATATGGCATCTCCTGCTGTTTTCCAGTCTCTCCTTTCTCAGGCTTTGGGCTCTGCATTGTCTGCGGCTTTGGTGCACTGGTATCAGGGTGGGCTTTTACCTCACATATCTTTTCATATATCTCTGTAAGGCTAGTTTCACACTTGCGTTGGACGGCTTCCGTAGCATTGCGTTGTGTGACGGATGCAACGGATGCGTTGCATATAGTGGCACAACGGATGCTACGGATCATACAAAACAACGGAAAGCTTTTTTTGTTTTACAGTTTTACCGGCAGCAGACTATTGTGAACGATCAGCTGATCGCTCTCAATAGCCGGCGGCCGGTAGCTCAGCTGAGCGCTGTCACTTGCCGGCGGCCAGGCATGCCGGCAGGCGGGCGCTCAGCTGAGTGCTCTCACTTGCCAGCGGCCGGGCATGCCAGCAGAAGGGCGGGCGCTTAGCTGAGCGCTGTCACTTGCCGGCGGGCGGGCGCTCAGCTGAGCACTGTCACTTGCCGGCGGCCAGGCATGCCGGCGGGCGGGCGCTCAGCTGAGCGCTCTCACTTGCCAGCGGCCGGGCATGCCGGCGGGCGGGCGCTCAGCTGAGCACTGTCACTTGCCAGCGGCCAGGCATGCCGGCGGCTGGTCGCTCAGCTGAGCGCTCTCACCTGCCGGCGGGCGGGCGCTCAGCTGAGCGCTGTCACTTGCCGGCGGACGGGCATGCCGGCGGCCGGTCGCTCAGCTGAGCGCTCTCACTTGCCGGCGGGCGGGTGCTCAGCTGAGCGCTGTCACTTGCCGGCGGCCAGGCATGCCGGCGGGCGGGCGCTTAGCTGAACGTTCGGCCACTGCGAGACAAAATAAAGTTTGTGATTAAAAAAAATAAAAAAAAAAAATGAGCATGCGCAGTAAAATCCTGAGGATTCCGCTGCTCAAAAGAATGTTACATGCTGCGTTCCTCGCGCTGGGCGGAAACAACGGAGCGTCGCCCAGCGGAAGCAACGCAGGTCCTTTTGGCACAATCCGTCATCCATACAAGTCTATGGGAAACAGCGGAATCCGCTGTTTTCCAAAAGGGCGGATTGTAACGGAAGGCAGCGATGTGCGCTGCCGCAGGAGCGACGAACCACAACGAAGAACAACCCTTACCGATTTTTGAGTTTGGGACGACCTCTCCATGGTGAACGATTTTCACCATTTTTGAGGTCGCTTAAGGTCGCTGGTCAGTGTCACACGCTGCGATATCGTTAATGACGCCGGATGTGCGACGATAAAACATTAACGATATCGTAGCGTGTAAAGCCCCCTTTAGTGTAGAAGAGTGTAGCATCATCATATCGCCTGAATCTGGACATTGCTGAGGGCTTTTCACCCCTAGTATCTCTTCCACCTATGATGCGTTGCGATTCCTTCCTTCTTAGCTCTGCACCGGTGCAGTTATCACCCATTTGTGCAGATCTTAGCTGTGGCCTTTAATGACCTGCGACTCTGCTGTCCGGTGGCTCTGACCGAAGAAGTGACCATCACCTTGCAGGACGCCTTGGAGAAGGTACAAACAGTCATTTCGAGCACTCGGTTCTTGGAGTTCTGCAGGAACGTCTCCTCTTTTTTTGTTCTGTCTCCTTCATAGGTCGTTAAATCCATCCTGACGTTCCACCGAGCCGAGGATGCTGCATTCAGCCCCCAGGAGCGGGAACTCTTTATCCAATTCTGCACTGTCTTTTTGGAGGACCTGACCCCGTATCTGAACCGCTGCTTACAGGTCCTCTTTCCTCCAGCGCAAAGAGCACAAATACTTGGTAAAAACAAAAGGTTTATGTTCTAATAATAATTCCCGATCGTAAAGTACAATCTGTCCCCTGCGTTCCTCCAGAGCTGTATTCACAATTCTGGAGGGTGATGAGTTCATCTCTGGCTGCACTACCTGCTTGTTCAGTGTCTATACAGAGATGGATGGAATGAGAAGAATTGTTTTTCATCTATTCAGGCAAAAGAAAATGAATTCTGCCAGAATGTGGAGTTGCAGATGGTGAATCCTAAAAATACCACACTATTGTCAATAGAAATTTATATGCACAGTGACTCCACCAGCAGAATAGTGAGTGCAGCTCTGGAGTATAATACAGGATCTGTAATGTATGTACACAGTGACTGCAGCGGCATGACCATTGAGGAAGGATTCTCCAGTCGTGCTGTATGTGTGTTACCCACCAATACCATCTGTAAATAATACACGAACTGCATGTGACTTGGTTTAAAATTGGCCACAGCAGCCTTTATTACCTATTATTTACATACTAACACAAGGGGGCGCCGTCCAACGGGCGACCCCAACAAATAACAATAGGTAACACAGTAACCAATACAGTAAATATACAACCCTGAGTAGGCCCAGTCCAGGAACCACTTCTCACCCCAGTATCCCTGGCCGCAACACACCGACCCAGAGATGAGGTATTAATCACCTACGGATTAACCCCCCAACTTTGCAGAACCCCGTGCCTGCAACATCCCGGAACCTGGAGCCACCATACCAAGATGGTGTCTCTCTGTCCAGTTACCATTGCCTTCAACCGCCTCTGGACCAGACCTACCCCCCGCTGCTGTGACAAAGAAACAACCCAGACCAAATTCCCCTCGGCATTAAACACAAGGGAGGGTGGGCGGGGATCGTTCCATATCCGGAAGTCAAGAGAGAGGGGGTAAGTCAAAGTCCTTTACTTACACCCCTCAACTGTCCCACCTCTTCCTCCAGGGAACTCCTCCTACCCACCAATCCCTTTACTCTGCCTTATAAACAAACCATTCCTGTTTCCATTAACCCCATCACTCCTTCCCTTCCCTCTAGTCATGTCGCCCCTCCACCCTATGGGTTCCATGGCTTTCTTGACCATTGAGGAAGGATTCTCCAGTCGTGCTGTATGTGTGTTACCCACCAATACCATCTGTAAATAATACACGAACTGCATGTGACTTGGTTTAAAATTGGCCACAGCAGCCTTTATTACCTATTATTTACATACTAACACAAGGGGGCGCCGTCCAACGGGCGACCCCAACAAATAACAATAGGTAACACAGTAACCAATACAGTAAATATACAACCCTGAGTAGGCCCAGTCCAGGAACCACTTCTCACCCCAGTATCCCTGGCCGCAACACACCGACCCAGAGATGAGGTATTAATCACCTACGGATTAACCCCCCAACTTTGCAGAACCCCGTGCCTGCAACATCCCGGAACCTGGAGCCACCATACCAAGATGGTGTCTCTCTGTCCAGTTACCATTGCCTTCAACCGCCTCTGGACCAGACCTACCCCCCGCCACAGGACAGGGCACGTGACTCCTTACGTGGCCTGGACCCGCCACACACCAAAAGCTTGTACCACACCTCCACGCAATCCCAGCGTCCGCAAAACAGCACCAAGCACGTGAAGATGCACCCCCATCGCATCCCCAAAACCACCAGTTCAGCGCCACCAACTTTTGGCGCCGCCCCCCCAATAAGGCTCGATTGATACTGCCTATCGCACGAGCCACACGCCATTCCAACCTGGTCACACTATCAAAACTACCCCACGATTAAGCTCAGGTATGTCTTACACAATGCAACAACCAACAATTTTTTTTTTTTTTTTTAAAACATTCATAAATATCTTCTCGAGATACCAAATCGCTGCCTCCAATTTACTGGACCAGTACCATCGACCCGTCCAGACCCAACTGGCAACATTCAGGCGAGCCTCAGACCGTCGAGGCCCCGAGAACCAACGAATGCCCAAATATCCAAATGAGGCACACCCTCACCACAAAAACCCAGGGGATATAAACCCACAGATAACACCAACCTGTTACGCCAACCCATTCCACTCCCAAAAGACTCAAATGCCCCCATTGCCTTAACCCGATAACAACTGAGGCCAAACGTAACACCGAAACAAGAGGACTCCCACCTCCCAATACTTCTCACAACCCCTTTTCTGAGCCCACCGAGGGGCCTCCGTGGCAGCCCAATCCAGAAGGAATACGACCCATAGTATTCCGGGCGCCCACCCCCGCCACCTGCAATCAAGTCTGCAGCACTGCCACAAAATGGTACCTTAACAAACGCGACACAATAATGAGCCTGGGCGCCCTCACAACATAATTCCGCACCCGGGACCGCGTATAACAACACCAACCTTCACCACCCGCCTAATCTAATTCGGTGAGCGACAAAGCCGGCGCTCAACCCACTGCACCACCTCGGACACATCCTCCAACATCCAACCTCCGCTCTTGACCGTAGATGGGCTGACCAACCCCACAATCTCAAAGCCCCCCAAAAGGCTAACACAAACCGTTTTGGACAAGGGAAACAAAAACCCGCTCGTGCTCAGATGAACATAGCCGCCACAAACCACTCACCAAACGCTGCCACCAAACAACGGAGACGGACCCTTGTATCCCGCTCCCTCACACCCTTACGACCAAACCCTTCAAGGCCTGCCGCGCCCTAAGATCCTGCGAAAACATCTCTCCACATCTAATACTTAACAAGACAGCCACAGCCGCCACCCTCTGCTCCACTGCGGACGCCGGCCTAGCAGCCTGAAAACCGTTACTCACCACTGCCAACACCACCATCAAATACTCCACCGGGCCTTCCTCACACATTGTCCCAAACGTTATCCGCGCCACCCATACTTCTGAATATCAGCCCCAAATAACCTCAGTCACTGGGCACCGAGCCGCTCCCCAACACAGCCACACCAGACTCCACAAGCCCTCCGGACACACCGTGCCCACCTCGTCTGCTACCCGGCCTCAACTCCCGAGACCTGCAGAACTGGAAGGAAACACAGCAGCTGCTATTCCCTTGGCGAACCCCAGTACTGGTTGCGCCACGCATAACATTTTTTTTTTTTTTTTTTTTTTTTTAAAACACATCCAATTGAGAAACCAACTGTCGCAAGTACGCCACCCTTGGCCCCAGGATTAGCAAACCAACTATTAATCGAATTCTCCACCAACTGATAGCCAGAATGACAGCACACCTTCCTCTTGGAAAAAACTGCCAACCTCCACCACCCGACCACTACCACCGATTGGAAGCGCTACCCCACAATGCCCAACCAGAAAACAACTGGACCCGCTGCCTCCGAGTACCGCAGCTACGTTCCATCAGGTAGCACCTTACCCAGCCACAATCCGCGGCCACTAAATCGCCGTAAGAAAAAACCTCCTACACCATCAGATCATCATTGATCTCCCTCGTGACCACACACAAAGGATCCGATGGCTGCACCCTTGGCGCAGCCATCGCCAGCCGTCCAGCAGACACGCACCCCAGCGGCGTAACTCTGCACCCGTGGTTCGACCGCCCCTGCAAAGACTGCACCGCCTGAAACCGCACCGTCTTAGCTGACCTAACTGCCTCTATCGCAGCCCATAGGACCACACCATTACCCACGAATCCTACCCCTCTGACCATAACATCAAACTTTATCCCCACAAACCGTATCACTGGCGTTGGACCCTCAGTCTTTGCCTGCGCCAACAGGCCCAAAAGAGTATCCACCACCATCTGTAATAAAACAATCAACCTCAACGAATCATCAACCCGCCAACCCGATGTAAAGAGAATCAACCTATAATGAATAAGAGGTGTAAGCTGGGACACACCACGCACAAACCACTCCACCAAGAAATAACCGCCTCCAAAGGAACATAAAATGGGACAACAACCCATTAGCACCCACCGATCAACATAATAATAACTCCCCTCCCCACCGCAGCACCAGAACTGCTAGCTAGCAGGGTGGACCAGTAACAACCTAAATGCCGCCTCCAAATTCGCCTTTGCCATCAATGCTCCCCGGCTCACCGCCTTTACCAAATCCCACCCTCTGTCAAACGACACATAATAAACCGCCGACAATTCTGGAGCCAAGCAGGCATACACCGATGACTCCTCCAGATAAGATACGTTTTGAACAAGCCGAAATATATACATCTATATACGGCTCATTTCCGGCACTACCCCCCAACAGAGAAACCCAATCGTGACAAGGAGGGCCCCGAATGGCCCACCCATCCTGCCCAACACCACTTCCTGACCCCTCTTTCCACTGACAACCACCAGGTGTCCCCTAGCCCAGCGCAAACTTCCAATAAGGAGGCAAAGATCCACCAATATAAATAGAATGACGCAGAATTACTATGTTCCTTACCACAACCCAACACTTATGCTTAAGACAACCGTCCGCGCCAAATCTGCACCACCCATCCTTCTATTCCCCCCAAAAAACCCTCATCGTCCGTGTCGCCGGGGTTCCAAGCCCCGAACAGCCAACTACCCCCCAAAAAGGGGGGGGGGGCTGACTAGGAGCCGCCATCCACTGCAGCCATAAGGATGTGCCCGTATGATCCTACCGCATACTGGCACGCAACACCTTCCCTTGCTGAAATTACTCGGCGTACTGAAGCCAGACTAAACCGCCATATGACCTAACAAGCCACCCCAAATGGATCCATATAACCGAACCATGCCGAACCAATTACCCAATTCCTTCCCCCGATACCCTTGCCAAAAAACGCAAATGCCCGCAGCCACGTTGCAAATGTACGAGGGTGAGCCTCCACCGGCGCTCCCCTCCCTCTACTTATCCTTCCTGGAATCACTTGGCTTAACCTAATCCAGGTGAAACTGTTCCCGGGGGAGCAGCGAAACTATTGCTACACGTTCCCCATTCAAATCTTATCCCTCACATCCTCCAGCAAGTGAGCCCCCCCAGCGGGCCTTTGAAGCACCCATACCTCTCACACTTGGCCACTGTCAGCCAGACGCACCACCTCATCCCCCTCTTCGTTCCTCACCACTCACTCTGTCACAGCCCTTGCCGCCTCTGCCCGAAAATGCTCCCCTGCCGCCTCATGCGCCTTCACTCTGCCTGCCGCACCTGCGCCTACTAACCACCGATCCCGTCCATGCCGCCGGCGGTGCATGCGCACTCTCCACAACCGTATACACCACTTCAGTAAACCCCATACCTGGTCAAAACACCAACCCACTCGGCGCTGCCGTGTCCGCAGCCGCCCCCCCCCCAGCCCTGCCAAATCCACGGCCGTCTCACCCGACCGCGACCCGGCATATCCTGGAATAAAAATCACGCCATCCGGACGTCTGATTCATCCGTCGCTGCTTCCTCCTCCTCCTCGCTGGAGCCGACCGCCTCTGGCTCATGTAATGCAGACGCCGCCGAAGCGCTGCCACCACCACGGCCGTCCTCCTGGTACGCCGCGTGGGCACCATCCTCCAAGCTCCATCTTCTGTCCCGCGGCGACAACCCCGGAAACCGTCCCGTCCTACGGGCTGCCACCGCGGGCCTTATCTTCTGGCCTGACCCCCCCTTGCTACCTGCAAGGACAGGGGGTACCTGTGGCCCGACCCGCTGCCAGCAGACTCCCATCCAGAGCCGCCAGCCTCCTGCCCTCCTGGGCCCAGAAGGCATCCGTCCGCCGGGCCCTCCCCCCCTTGGGGGAGACCGCCACTGCCGGGAGCTGCACGCCTGCTCTGGGTGACCAGGCAGGGACCGCAGGGCCCCCGCCGTCACCCCCACGTACCGACGCCTCCCGGGCATCCGTCGCACCATGCTCGCCTGCCCTGGTGCCGGACCCCTTGCTGGCTGCAGCCCCCCGGCCCCCCCCCCTCCACCCGCGGGGGGGGGGGTAACGCTGGCCTCCGTCCTCGCCGGGCGCTCTCCTGGCCAGGAGCCGCCGCATCCAGCCCTCCTGGGCCCCATGAAAGCCTCTGTCCGCTGGGCCCTCCCCCTCCTGGGGGAGACCGCCGCGGCCGGGAGCTGCAACCTGATCTGGGTGACCAAGCAGGAACTGCAGGGCCCCTGCCGTCACCCCCACTCACCGACGCTTCCTGGGCACCCGTCGCCCCAGGCCCGCCTGCCCTGGTGCCGGACCCACCACTGGCTGCAGCTCCGCGGCCCCCCCCCCCCGCCTTCCGCGAGGGGTAAAGCTGGCCTCTGTCACCGCCGGGCGCTCTCCCCGTCCGGGAGCCGCCGCATCCAGCAATCCAGGCCGCGGCTCGGACCGGAAGTAGGCCGCAGCCAAGCCACGCCCCCCTCCCGGCTGCCGCGGCCCGGACGGAGATTCCTCCCGCGGCCGGAGCAGCAGCTGAGTACTGCCCTGCCCACGTCCTACCGCGGAGGGTCCCCGAAGGGGCTCTCGCATCTCCTCCTCGCTCCCCCCGCACACGGCAAGTACCTGAGATATGAGGGAGGGGGGACGCCGCCCGCAGCTGACAGGGGAGCGAGGGGAAAGTGCCAACGGGTTAACCCCCAGCAGCCAAGACGTGGGACCGCGCTGCCAGGGGCCCGTGCACTGCCATGATGAATCCGCTGCTCCCGGGTAGCAGCCATCCTGTCGCACGTCCGGATCGTTCCATATCCGGAAGTCAGGTGATGTGAGGGGCTGGGGAACCTCCATCATGACGTCCTTGTACAGATCTTTGTGTCCTTCTAAATACTCCCACTCCTCCATGGAGAAATAGAAGGTGACGTCCTGACACCTTATAGGAACCTCTCCAGTCAGATCGTTCCATATCCGGAAGTCAAGAGAGAGGGGGTAAGTCAAAGTCCTTTACTTACACCCCTCAACTGTCCCACCTCTTCCTCCAGGGAACTCCTCCTACCCACCAATCCCTTTACTCTGCCTTATAAACAAACCATTCCTGTTTCCATTAACCCCATCACTCCTTCCCTTCCCTCTAGTCATGTCGCCCCTCCACCCTATGGGTTCCATGGCTTTCTGAATAGTGAGTGCAGCTCTGGCGTATAATATAGGATGTAACTCAGGATCAGTAAGGTAATGTAATGTACACAGTGACTCCACCAGCAGAATAGTGAGTGAGTGCAGCTCTGGAGTATAATACAGGATGTAAATCCAGATCATTGCAGGATAAGTAATCTAATGTACGTACACAGTGATAATACAGGAGGTAACTCATGAACAGTACAAGATATGTAATGTATGTACACAGTGACAGCACCAGCAGAATCGTGAGTGCAGCTCTGGAGTATAATACAGGAGGTAACTCAGGATCAGTAATGTAATGTATGTACACAGTGACTGCACCAGCAGAATCGTGAGTGCAGCTCTGGAGTATAATACTGGATGTACTCAGGATCAGTAATGTAATGTATGTACACAGTGACTGCACCAGCAGAATAGTGAGTGCAGCTCTGGAGTATAATACTGGAGGTAACTCAGGATCAGTAATGTATGTACACAGTGACTGCACCAGCCGAATCGTGAGTGCAGCTGTGGAGTATAATACTGGATGTACTCAGGATCAGTAATGTAATGTATGTACACAGTGACTGCACCAGCAGAATAGTGAGTGCAGCTCTGGAGTATAATACTGGAGGTAACTCAGGGTCAGTAATGTAATGTATGTACACAGTGACTGCACCAGCCGAATCGTGAGTGCAGCTGTGGAGTATAATGCAGGAGGTAACTCAGGATCAGTAATGTATGTACACAGTGACTGCACCAGCAGAATTGTGAGTGCAGCTGTGGAGTATAATGCAGGATGTACTCAGGATCAGTAATGTATGTACACAGTGACTGCACCAGCAGAATTGTGAGTGCAGCTGTGGAGTATAATGCAGGATGTACTCAGGATCAGTAATGTAATGTATGTACACAGTGACTGCACCAGCCGAATCGTGAGTGCAGCTGTGGAGTATAATGCAGGATGTACTCAGGATAAGTAATGTAATGTATGTACACAGTGACTGCACCAGCCGAATAGTGAGTGCAGCTGTGGAATATAATGCAGGATGTACTCAGGATAAGTAATGTAATGTATGTACACAGTGACTGCACCAGCCGAATCATGAGTGCAGCTGCTGAGTATAATGCAGGATGTACTCAGGATCAGTAATGTAATGTATGTACACAGTGACTGCACCAGCAGAATCGTGAGTGCAGCTGTGGAGTATAATGCAGGAGGTAACTCAGGATCAGTAATGTAAGTACACAGTGACTGCACCAGCAGAATCGTGAGTGCAGCTGTGGAGTATAATGCAGGATGTACTTAGGATAAGTAATGTAATGTATGTACACAGTGACTGCACCAGCAGAATAGTGAGTGCAGCTGTGGAATATAATGCAGGATGTACTCAGGATAAGTAATGTAATGTATGTACACAGTGACTGCACCAGCAGAATAGTGAGTGCAGCTGTGGAGTATAATGCAGGATGTACTCAGGATAAGTAATGTAATGTAAGTACACAGTGACTGCACCAGCAGAATCGTGAGTGCAGCTGTGGAGTATAATGCAGGATGTACTCAGGATAAGTAATGTAATGTATGTACACAGTGACAGATCCAGCAGAATAGTGAGTGCAGCTGTGGAATATAATGCAGGATGTACTCAGGATAAGTAATGTAATGTATGTACACAGTGACTGCACCAGCCGAATCATGAGTGCAGCTGTGGAGTATAATGCAGGATGTACTCAGGATAAGTAATGTATTGTATGTACACAGTGACAGATCCAGCAGAATAGTGAGTGCAGCTCTGGAGTATAATGCAGGATGTACTCAGGATCAGTAATGTAATGTATGGACACAGTGACTGCACCAGCCGAATCGTGAGTGCAGCTGTGGAGTATAATGCAGGATGTACTCAGGATAAGTAATGTAATGTATGTACACAGTGACTGCACCAGCAGAATTATGAGTGCAGCTGTGGAGTATAATGCAGGATGTACTCAGGATAAGTAATGTAATGTATGTACACAGTGACAGATCCAGCAGAATAGTGAGTGCAGCTGTGGAATATAATGCAGGATGTACTCAGGATAAGTAATGTAATGTATGTACACAGTGACTGCACCAGCCGAATCATGAGTGCAGCTCTGGAGTATAATGCAGGATGTACTCAGGATCAGTAATATATTTGCAGAGTTTTTCAGCCTTTGTAATGTCATATATTATTTTTCCTTTTTTTCCCCCTCTCAGGTGTCGCCCCCTCTCACCTCTCCCGTTACGGCAATCTGGGTTCTATCAATGTGGTTCCGCTGCATGAAGCCTTGGAGGGTTTATTACCTCAGAAGGAGCCTGACATTATCCCCACACCCGAGGCCGAGCCGGAGAAATCTCAACCATCCATAGCGAAGGCGGAAACGAAGATGGAGGAGGATGCACAGATTGTGTCCGCGGTGTCTGAGCTTCCGGCCGGAGATGACGCCCCATGACGGCCATTTTTGTGAATGAAGTCTACATTGGGGAGAGGGATGTCAATATATATATATATGGGGCCCGGGACAGACATCAGCCGTTACCTGGAGCCACAATGACTCCGACATTTACATCCCAACTCTGTCAAATCCGTCTTCATTATTGATCATACAGCACTCGCACTTTTGGGTACTCATGGGTGTGGTGAACTCAAAGCTGCATTTTGGGAATGAGAGCAGCCATCTGATTGGTTGCCAGAAGTGTGTAATATATATATGATATTCCGCTAATCAAATACCTTTTTAAAGGGGTTGTATGTAGTTATAAAAATAAAAAAAATACCTTTTTATTACTTCTGTCTCTTTCATTGTTTTTGGGTTTCAGTGGTCGGGTATTACTGATTCCAGTAATGTCACTTACCGGTTTGTGTGTTGCTGTTTCAATAAAATCAGTGTTTTATCAGCAGAAGATTATCACTACACTAGCTGTTTTGTGTCACCTATTCTGTGTAGCTCCACCCACATCACTGATTGGCAGTGGCTTTCTGCCTGTGAACAGTGTACACGGATAGCTGCCAATCAGTGGTTTGGTTGCGGTTATACAGAGCTCGGCATTCAGAGGGATGGTAGATCTGCAGCAGAGAAAATTGGGATTATATCAAAACTGCAAAAAGCAGCTTAGTAAGTGGCACATGGCTGGAATCAGGGTCTCTGCCCCTACATCATCCTACTCTCAGATTACATAGCAACAACCTGGTGATCGATTCCTTTTCCTCCAATGTTTTGTTCTGATGTCTCTCGCGTGATTCTTGTGCAGTACCCTTATGGCCTCTTTCATACGTCCGTGCAAAACACTAATGGTTTGCACAGTCTGTGGTGAAGGTGTGTATGTGTGCCTGAGTGCGTCTTTTACTTGTGCTATCCCTGTGACATCTGGATAACACTCGGACAGCATTATCTGCTATACTTACCTGTCTCCAGCGCTGCTGTTAGATATGGGTCTGTGGTGACTGCAGTGAATATTCATGAGGGATAATGAGTGGGCCCGGAAGCAACAGCAGCTCCCAAGATAGGTAAGTATAAAAATTCTTTATTTTTATGTCACCTGTGTTTTCTCCGGTATTTGTCACACAAATCCCATCAATGTGCGCTTCGTGTGAGGCCTGTACTGCCGGAGAAAAACAAGTATGTTGCCATGTGGAGCACACGGACAAATGGTCCGTGTCAAAACACGGATGTGTGTGCAGACCCATTAAATTTAAGGGGTCTACGTGTGTCCGTGTCTACGATACGTGTGAAAACAGACGTCACACGTACCAGAGACACGGATGTATAAAGGAAGCTTTAAACAGTTACAAGGGCCGTCCACAAGATGGCCGCCTCTGCTTCCCTCATGAGCTCAGTTACTCGGTGGTGTCGGTGCCATCTACATCAGTATGTGATAAGCCTGAATACTGAGTGCCCTGAATAATAAGTCTCGCTTTAGGATGGTTTTGTACACGATAGTAATTAAAAAAAAACAAAAAAAACTACAAAGCAGAGGTCTGGGAAGTAGCGAGGCATTAACATATATAATACATTGAAAAGTTGCAGAATAGTCTCATATATAATATATATATAACATTTATTAGCTGTAGTACCTGGCGTTGCTCGGAATAGTGACCAAGTGTCTCTGTCACTTGTGGTGCCCTGGACTAGCCAGGGGTCACAGAAAACAACAACACAACCCCCCCCACCCTAGGCAGTTACAGCAGTCAGACAAAAACCCTTGTTGCCTCCCTCCAGGGGCTGATGTCCACACCAGGTGGGCGGAGCCAGGCGGTTGGCCCCGCCCATCGAGGAATTCACAGTCCTGGAGGCGGGAAAAGGAGTCAGTGCAGTTCAGGAGTTTGAAGTGAAGGGAGTTAAAGACTGACGTGTCTGGGTTGGAGCCCAGGCACCTACAGCAAGGTTGGCAGACGGTGGTGGCCGTCTGCAGGAGTGACGGATCTCCGCAGAACCGTAGGACCGGGGCTGGGCGGTGGCCCACCGGTACCGAACCGGGGACCGGAGTGAAGTTAAGCACACAGGCAGGGCCATCGGGCCCCGACCAGGCTTGGCGCCGCCGACAACGGTCAAATCCCGAGTGTGACCGGAACCCCAGGGGTTTCCTAGCAACCCAAGTCCCGTTAGAAGGCAACCGTCCGCACTGTGAGGATATACAGCCACCGCCCCAGGCTAGAGATCCAAGGGCCAGCGCCTGCGGGCAAAAGGGCTCCTACGGCACCTATACGCCGGGGAGCGGACTACCGTGTGGGAAACCATCGGAGTCAACACAGTACACAAAGGTGCAGGGAAAGACAGCCACCATCAGCCGTCCGGGGAGAGCACAACATTAGCACTGCAGCCGGCTGCGGGACCCGTCCATCCGGCCGTTCGGTTTACCAGAGACTCTGTCATTGATTATCTGAGTGAGTACACCAGTGCCGTCCGGCGCCGCGCTGTCCCTGCAACCCTGCACCTCACCAACCAAGTCTCCCTGTCACACCACCAGGCCCCGGGACCACCAACCCCTACCCACGGAGGGGGAGAACAACATCCCAGCTGCTCCCTGCCATCGCTCCCGGGATCCCCATCACCGGCAGCGGTGGTGCTTATCTTCACCACAACCCGTGGGTGGCGTCACGGACACTCTCTCCCCAAACCAATCGTTCCCCTTTCACTCACGGGCGAGGAGCGCCGCTCGAGTCCCTGGATCCGGCCCACCGCTCGAGCCACCGAGCAGCAGCAGCAGCGCCGGACCCGAGCGTTAGCGAGCCCAGCGCCCCGCCGCCCGCGACACACTCACCCTATCTCCCTCTCTCACTGTCTGTCTCCCTCTGTGTGTGTGCACATGCGTCTCTGTCTCCCGCTCCCTGTGTCTGTCTCCCTCTGTGTGTGTGTGTGTGTGTGTGGCTGTGTGTTTATCTCTCTCTGTGTCATCTCTCTCTCTCTGTCTCTCTCTGTTGTCTGTGACTCTGTCTGTGTGTGTGTGTCTCTCTCTGTCTCTGTGTATCTCTCTCTGTGACTCTGTGTGTGTGTGTGTGTGTGTCTCTCTCTCTCTCTCTGTTGTCTATGTCTCTGTCATTCTGTGTGTGTGTCTCTCTCTCTGTATCTCTCCCTGTGTGTCTGTCTCTCTCTTCCTGCGTCTCTGTGTGTCTCTCTGTGTGTGTGTCTCTCTGTCTGTGTCTCCCTCTCTGTTGTCTTTGTGTCTCTGTGTGTCTCTCTGTCATTCTGTGTGTGTGTCTCTCTCTGTGTCTCTCTCTCTGTGTCTCTCGTTGTGTTTCTTGCTCTCATTCTCTCTTTCTGTCACTCTGTGTCTGTCTCTGTTTCTGTGTTTCTCTCTGTCTCTGTGTATCGCTCTCTGTCATTTTCTCTGTCATCCTCTCTCTCTCTGTGTCATTCTGTGTCTCTCTGTGTCATTCTGTGTCTCTCTCTGTGTCTCTTTCTCTCTGTCATTCTCTCTCTCTCTGTCATTCTCTCTGTGTCTGTGTCTCTCTCTGTGTGTGTCTCTGTGTTTCCTTGTGTGTGTGTGTGTGTGTGTGTGTGTGTGTCTCTCTCTCTCAAATCAATCATATCGGTTTTATTGGCAGGACCACAATACAATTAGTGTTGCCAAAGCAAGAAAAAGTCTGACAGAGGAGTGGGTTAGAGCTATGGGGATGGGGTGTCGGGGACACAATTTGGGGAATGATGGCCCATTTGGAGGTCTTTAGTACCCCTCAGCTTAAGACATGTGGTGACATATTGGGCGGCGATCTGCACCATTGATTCTTCTTCCCCCAGTAGGATGCAGCGTTTCCTCTCCTCGTCCATGGATGGACAGTCCAGGGTATGAGTGGTAAGCTTCTGGAAGTGGGAGGCCCTCACTGCTGAGTATTTGTTACAGTGCAGCAGGTAATGCGCCTCGTCCTCCAGAGCCCCCTGCTGGCAGTGCTGGCACAGTCTGTTCTCCCGCGGCTTGTATGTCTGTCGGTGCCGTCCTGTTTCCACCTCTAGGCTGTGGGCACTCAGTCTGTACAGGCTCAGTGTCTGCCTGTCTTTGGGGTGGCGTAACCTTTCCAGATACGGGGCCAGAAGGTAGTCCCTCTGCAGTGACCGGTAGATGGAGAGTTTCTGGGAGTTCTCTAATTCACTCTTCCAGTCCTCTATGTATTGCATCTTGCCGCTCTCTGAGATCTCTTTTATTTGGGCTTTTGTCAGGGTGTGTTGCTGACTTTGGCTGGACTGGCTGCCGGGGTTCCTGGCTTGCTCTGGGCTCTGGCTCAGCCCGGCTTTACAATTGTAGGAGCTGGGGTTGCTGTTCTGTATGTGCGCCTGGTGTGATAGCGCCCTCTTGTGTATACTGAGCCATAAGGGGAATCGGCCCAGCTCTGCCCGACAGGCTATGTTTGAGGTGCTGCGATGGACTTGGAGGAGATATTTGCAGAACTCCAGATGGAAGTCTTCAGTTGGGCTGGAATCCCACTTTGTGTGGTCTGGGTAGGTCACTGGGCCCCACACCTCGCTGCAATACAGCAGTATAGGGGTGATGACGCTGTCGAATATCTTGAGCCAGACTCTCACCGGTGGTTTGAGGTGATATAGTTGTCTTCTGATGGCGCAGAAGGTTCTGCATGATTTCCCATTCAGGTTCTCTGCTGCTTGCTTGAGACTCCCGGTTTGGCTTAGCTCCAGACTGAGGTAGGTAGAGCTGCTGGTCTTCTCCAGAGCGGTGCCATTTAGTGTGAGGCAGGGAGTGGAGGTTTCGTTATTATTCCTCTTCTGAAACACCATGACTTTGGTCTTTTGGTTGATGTGGAACGCCCATGTGGTGCTGAATGTTTCTAGCACAGCCAGGCTATCTTGGAGGCCTCTCTCGGTTGGGGAAAGCAGCAGGAGGTCATCTGCGTACAGCAGGATCTTCACCTCGCGGTCCTGCAGGCTGAGACCTGGGGCAGAGGAGAATTCCAGGGCTGCGGCCAGTCCATTTATGTAGATATTGAATAGAGTTGGGCTCAGGTTGCGGCCCTGTCTTACCCCGCGGCTCTGCCGGAAGAAGGCCGTCCTCTTTCCGTTCACCTTCACGCTGCAGCGGTTCTCAGTGAATGAGTTCTTGATCATGTCATAGGTTTAAGGAACAAGCCTGGGTGCCACACTGAGCAAAAGGCCTTCTTGAAGTCCACAAAACATGCAAATATTTTCCTGTTTTTTTGCCGTGGATGTGAGTCTTGATGAGGCTTTGCAGGGTGTAAATGTGGTCAGTGGTGGAATAGTTTGGCATGAACCCAGCTTGACTTCTGCTGAGGGTGTCTTCTCTATCTCTATTGCCCTCCCCCATCTCTCTCCCTCCCCCTCCCCCCGTCTCTCTCCCTCCCCCCTTCTCTCTCCCTCCCCCATCTCTCTCTCTCCCCCTCCCCCCTCGTCTCTCTCCTTCCCCGTCTCTCTCTCTCCCCCCATCTCTCTCTCCCGCACCCCAATCTCTCTCTGTCCCCAATCTCTCTCCCTCCCCCGTCTCTCTTTCTCTCTCTCCCCCCTCTCTCCCTCCCCCATCTCCCTCTCCCCCTCCCCCCGTCTCTCCCTCCCCCGTCACTCTCCCTCCCCCTAATCTCTCTCTCCGTCCCCAATCTCTCTCCCTCCCCGTCTCTCTTTCTCTCTCTCCCACCCCCCGTCTCTCCCTCCCCCGTCTCTCTCTCCAATCCCACCATCTCTCTCCCTCCCTCCCGCGTCTCTCTTTTTCTCTCCCTCCTCCCGTCTCTCTCTCCCTCCCTCCCCCCGTCTCTCTCTCTCCCTCCCCAATCTCTCTCCCTCCCCCTCGTCTCTCTCTCTCCCGTCTCTCTCTCCCCCATCTCTCTCTCCCGCCCCCTCATCTATCTCTCCCTCCCCTCCCCAATCTCTCTCCCTCCCCGTCTCTCTTTTTCTCTCCCTCCTCCCGTCTCTCTCTCCCTCCCTCCCCCCGTCTCTCTCTCTCCCTCCCCAATCTCTCTCCCTCCCCCTCGTCTCTCTCTCTCCCGTCTCTCTCTCCCCCATCTCTCTCCCCGCCCCCCCATCTATCTCTCCCTCCCCTCCCCAATCTCTCTCCCTCCCCGTCTCTCTTTTTCTCTCCCTCCCCGTCTCTCTCTTCCTCCCGCCCCCCCGTCTCTCTCTCTCCCTCCCCCGTCTCTCTCTCCCCGTCTCTCTTTTTCTCTTTCTCCCCCGTCTCTCTCTCTCCCTCCCTCCCCAATCTCTCTCCCTCCTCCCGTCTCTCCGTCTCTCTCTCTCCCTCCCCAATCTCTCTCCCTCCCCCGTCTCTCTTTTTCTCCCTCCCCCGTCTCTCTTTCCCCCGTCTCTCTCTCTCCCTCCCCAATCTCTCTCCCTCTCCCCGTCTCCCTCTTTTTCTCTCCCTCCCTCCATCTCTCTCGCTTGTCTCTCTTGGACATATATACACATCTAATTGGGAATTTCTACACTGGATCTCTTCATGTGCCTTCATTTACCTCTAATTATGGGGCAGATTTATCAAAACTGTTTCAAAGAAATCCATAGCAACCAATCACAGCGCAGCTTTCATTTTACCAGAGCTGTTTCAATAGTGAGAGCTAAGCTGTGATTGGTTGCTAGGGCCAAGGAACCGTTTTGAGAATTGAGGCCTAGTGTTTCTCTGTAAGTATGGATATGTGCAGAATTTGCCTGCACAGCTGTATATGGAGATTATAAGGCTCTTTATAAAGAAGCCTCTGCTCCAGCTCCATACAGAGGTGTACTGTGGGTATGATGCTGTCACGCTCCCCGGCTCCCCTGCTAGGCTCCCCTGCCATGCTCTCCGGCCCCTCTGCCTTGCTTACCCGCTCCCGTGCCAGGCTTCCCGGTCCCCCGCTCCATAGCCTTCCTGTCCCATCGCCTGCGGTCCCCAGGCAGCCTGGTCCCCGCTCCCGGCGTCCTTCGGCATCTCTGCCTCAGCCCGGCTCTCCTGCTTCCTCCTCACCGCTCCCTCCTCTGGCTTCTGGCACCCGGGCCTCGCGCATGCGCATTAGGGCGCGCGCGCGGTCATTGACCCTCTCTTAAAGGGCCAGCACCGAGAAACAGGAAATTACATAGACAGGTACAGGGTATATTAAGAATCACTTTCCTGGTGGGCGGGGCCTGTTCTACGTGTTTAGCAAGCTAGTGTTCAGGTCCCCTATTGCTTTGCCTTGTGCTTTGCTTGCATTAACCCTGTCCTGTCTCGTAGAGCCTGTCCTGCCACGCCAGCCGCTCCGAACCACGCTCATTCCCGTACCCTGACGGTGACCTCGGCGGATGTTCCACCATCTCTGCAGCTCCGCCAGTCTCCACTCCCTGGCTCCGTCTGGTGACCCGTTCCATCGCTCAGCAAGTTCCGGATCCCGCCTGACCTTACCACCTGGCCTCGGACTCTGAGCCTCGTCACCCGGACCAGCGTCCAGAACTCTGTCCACCTTTCCTGCTCACCTACGGACTATCCAACTACCTATTGTGCTTCGGCTGCCGTGCACCCAGACCCTCTGGCGGGGTGACCTGCCTGGCTGCCTCCTCAAGAGAAACCGGTGTACGGTCCAGAGGTTCCACCACCCGGACGTTACAGATGCCTTCATTAAACAGTTACAAGGGCCGTCCACAAGATGGCCGCCTCTGCTTTACTCATGAGCTCAGTTACTCGGTGGTGTCATGGTGCCATCTACTTGCCAGTATGTGATAAGCCTGAATACTGAGTGCCCTGAATAATAAGTGTCTTTTTAGGACGGTTTCATGCACAATAGTTTTTCTTTAAAAATATATACCATATTATTTTTTTTTTTCCTGCCTGATCGCACAATATAAAATACACTGCGCACAATGGGAGAAATGTGTGACGGCATTTTCCACATTCACTATAATAATTGTTTAAAAAATGTGCAATATTTTGCTATTTTCCGAGGCTCTCACCATTCTGGCCCGGTTAGCCATGCAAATAAGTTGTAACCCCTTCACCACCAGGCGATTTTCTGCTTTTCATTTTTATTTTTTCATTTTCTTCTTCCAAGATCCAAAACTTGTTTATTTTTCCATCAACATAGCCGTATTTAAGTTTTATTTGTTTTTTTTCCTTCACATTTTTTAAACATTTTTTTTTTTCACTTTTTCCTGTTTTTACTAATCTCTTTAGGTGACTTGAAGCTGCGATATTCCGATAACTTCTGCCGTACAGAACAATGTATCAGCGCTGCTCTGGACTGCTGTAATGATCATCTCCTATGAACGCCGGCTTTAGAAGTGCTCCACACCGGTACGTGTTTACAGTCAGATCTCTGATTTTTCTGCTGCTGTTAGAGGTGGGCACTACCATGCTCGGGTGCTCAGTACTCGTAATCTGGAAAGTGGATGATGGACAGGGGACTGGATCTGGAAAGTGGATGATGGACAGGCGACTGGATCTGGAATGTGGATGATGGACAGGGACTGGATCTGGAACGTGGATGATGGACAGGGGACTGGATCTGGAACGTGGATGATGGACAGGGGACTGGATCTGGAAAGTGGATGATGGACAGGGGACTGGATCTGGAAAGTGGATGATGGACAGGGGACTGGATCTGGAAAGTGGATGATGGACAGGGGACTGGATCTGGAAAGTGGATGATGGACAGGGGACGGGATCTGGAAAGTGGATGATGGACAGGCGACTGGATCTGGAATGTGGATGATGGACAGGGACTGGATCTGGAACGTGGATGATGGACAGGGGACTGGATCTGGAACGTGGATGATGGACAGGGGACTGGATCTGGAACGTGGATGATGGACAGGGGACTGGATCTGTAACGTGGATGATGGACAGGGGACTGGATCTGGAAAGTGGATGATGGACAGGCGACTGGATCTGGAACGTGGATGATGGACAGGGACTGGATCTGGAACGTGGATGATGGACAGGGGACTGGATCTGGAACGTGGATGATGGACAGGGGACTGGATCTGGAAAGTGGATGATGGACAGGGGACTGGATCTGGAACATAGATGATGGACAGGAGACTGGATCTGGAACGTGGATGATGGACAGGGGACTGGATCTGGAACGTGGATGATGGACAGGGACTGGATCTGGAACGTGGATGATGGACAGGGGACTGGATCTGGAACGTGGATGATGGACAGGGGACTGGATCTGGAACGTGGATGATGGACAGGGGACTGGATCTGGAACGTGGATGATGGACAGGGGACTGGATCTGGAACGTGGATGATGGACAGGGGACTGGATCTGGAAAGTGGATGATGGACGGGGGACTGGATCTGGAATTTGAAGGATCATCGATGTATCCTGGTCACTGTGTGATATAATAATCGCCGAGAAGAAAAACACTGAGACCGATTCTTGTTTTAAATTTATTTATTAGCATTAGGCAGTGAACCAAAAATTCTCATAATCAATAATAATAATACAAAGTTTAATTGTATTAAAATTGATCAAAAAGGGTTGTTCAGTATTAGAGAAGTATAAGTATTTGGGAATTCCAGGCTCAACCATTAGAGAAGTATGGCTGACCTCTCCCCTTGTCTATAGGGTATATCTGAATTGCAGATCTGGACCTTTTAGGCTTTGTTCACACTTTGCGTATTTGGTGCGGATTTTACAACTGGATTGATAAAATTAAATCTGCAGTGTTTATGCGTGGAGAAAAAAAAGTCCTCCATATTTCATGCCCGGCCGGCAGATTACCTGCAAGATTTAAGGATCCACAGTGAAATGAATATGTAAAATCCGCTACAGAAATCGGCATGCTGTAAATAAAAAAATAAAAACAGCATAAAAAAAAGCTGATTTCCATATGGATTGTGCCCCACACAGACTGGAATGGGGGTGAGAGGAAGATAAACTCACCCACTTTCCTGGGGTGGAAAAATAAGTTGTGTGTAAAATCCGCATCAAACCTGCGAGGTGTGAACGCAGCCTAAAAGAGCGGAACTGCCCCAGATTACATAGAAGACAGCGATCTTTCTCCAATACTGATCGTCCCCTTTTGTTGTATGTCTTTGGAGTGTGGGAGGAAACCGGAGACCCCGGAGGAAACCCACGCAAACACGAGGAGAACATACAAACTCCTTGCAGATGTTGTCCGCATAGCACCAGTGTAAATCACCACTGAGCCACCGTGCCGCCCATACTGCCTGCCTGATGCCGCACATGCAATACAATTTACACTCCAGGAATATCGTCCTCACCTCTTAATGACTTTAGGACAAAAACAGAACAAATAAATATGGAAAAAAAACATCTCTACGAGAAAAAGGGTCAAAAATATCGCAGATGGATGATAAACGGAAAAACCGTGTCTGGTCATTGAGAGGTTAAGGCTCACAATGTACATAATATACAAAAATACAATTAACTACTACAATATACATAATATACAAATATACACTTAACTCCTAATTAGGATAAGCCTCACAATATACATAATACACAATAAACTGCTAATGTCTGTAGTGAACCAGCTCTGTCCGTGTATGAGCGTCCTCGTCGTGTGACGTCCGTCTGTGTTCTGTAATGTGTAAGGTATGTTCACACTGTGTCTTTTTTTTTCCCGCCCCTAAAACCGTCGTATTTTTTTGCTTTTTCTTAGCGTCTTCCCGTTTTATCCATCGGATTAAAAAGAAGTACAAAAATGCTGATAAAAAGCAAAAAAAATGGAAAAAAAGGATAAAATTTACACTGAAAGATTATCGTGAACAAGCGAGCGTTCGCTCACGACATCTTTGCTTGCACACTGGCGCCTGCCTGGATCAACAGACTCAGGTGGGATGTAATGGACAGACTAGAGCCACTCAGTACTCGTAATCTGGAAAGTGGATGATGGACAGGGGACTGGATCTGGAAAGTGGATGATGGACAGGGGACTAGATCTGGAACGTGGATGATGGACAGGGGACTGGATCTGGAAAGTGGATGATGGACAGGGCACTAGATCTGGAAAGTGGATGATGGACAGGGGACTGGATCTGGAAAGTGGATGATGGACAGGGGATTGGACCTGGAATGTGGATGATGGACAGGGGACTGGATCTGGAACGTGGATGATGGACAGGGGACTGGATCTGGAAAGTGGAAGCAGGACCCCCAGAACCCTGAAACCCTTTATCCCCTATACAGGGATTTGGAATTACACAGGGCCCTGGAGATCACTATAGCAGAACAGGGACTCCTCTCCCATCACCATCCACGGCAGGAACACGGCGTGGCGATCTGAGCAGAAGTCGCTGGAGCGGACTCCGGTGGTGACGTAACAGCCCCTCATCAGAACAAGCGGAAACAACGCTGGTCCTGATGAATCGGGCCCCGCTACAAAAACTCCATATATATAATAAGCAATAGGATAAAAAATACGCCCCGATGACGCCTTTTTCACTCGTTTTGTGTTTTGGGCCAAAAAATCCCCTTAAAAAGTTGTCAAAAAAAATTATTAAAAACGTTACTCAAAAACGGAAAAAGCGTCGACAAAGCGCTTCAGGAAAAGAACAAAAAACCGTTCAGACGCCGAAAAAAATGCCAGAAATAAGTGATCGTCCTGAAAAACGGATGATCACTTAACAGAAAAGACACAATGTAGTGTGTGATCCGTCTTGTGATCGTTTTGAGGCTTCAGATGGAGACTGTCACAAGAGCGGTATTTTCATTGACTTGTCCGCCCAATTCGTGGTCCCACTCACTAACTGGAACTGAAAACAGAGAATTTTTATTAGGAGACATGAAAAAATAATGTTATTAGCACCAAAACCCCTGAACGTGCCCTAAGAATACAGGCCCCTCCATACATACCTGCTGGTGTCGTCCTCATTGCTTTGTGAGTGTTATACAAATGGAAAGGTCCAGAACCAAATCGACGCTTCTGTAAGAAAAGATTACTTATATCAAAACAAGATCACAGATTCAGGGAAGAAAGAAGTGATGGGAGGAGAGAGATGGAGGAGGAACGCTGGTACAACCGGGAAAGATGGAGGAGGAACGATGGTACAACCGGGAGAGATGGAGGAGGAACAATGGTACAACCGGGAGAGATGGAGGAGGAACGATGGTACAACCGGGAGAGATGGAGGAGGAACGATGGTACAACCGGGAGAGATGGAGGAGGAACGATGGTACAACCGGGAGAGATGGAGGAGGAACGATGGTACAACCGGGAGAGATGGAGGAGGAACGATGGTACAACCGGGAGAGATGGAGGAGGAACGATGGTACAACCGGGAAAGATGGAGGAGGAACGATGGTACAACCGGGAGAGATGGAGGAGGAACGATGGTACAACCGGGAGAGATGGAGGAGGAACGATGGTACAACCGGGAGAGATGGAGGAGGAACGATGGTACAACCGGGAGAGATGGAGGAGGAACGATGGTACAACCGGTAGAGATGGAGGAGGAACGATGGTACAACCGGTAGAGATGGAGGAGGAACGATGGTACAACCGGGAGAGATGGAGGAGGAACGATGGTACAACCGGGAGAGATGGAGGAGGAACGATGGTACAACCGGGAGACATGGAGGAGGAACGATGGTACAACCGGGAGAGATGGAGGAGGAACGATGGTACAACCGGGAGAGATGGAGGAGTAACGATGGTACAACTGGGAGAATTGGAGGAGGAACGATGGTACAACCGGGAGAATTGGAGGAGGAACGATGGTACAACCGGGAGAGATGGAGGAGGAACAATTGTACAACTGAGAGAGATGGAGGAGGAACGATGGTACAACCGGGAGAGATGGAGGAGGAACAATCGTACAACTGGAAGAATTGGAGGAGGAACGATGGTACAACTGGGAGAATTGGAGGAGGAACGATGGTACAACCGGGAGAGATGGAGGAGGAACAATTGTACAACTGAGAGAGATGGAGGAGGAACGATGGTACAACCGGGAGAGATGGAGGAGGAACAATCGTACAACTGGAAGAATTGGAGGAGGAACGATGGTACAAATGGGAGAAATACACACTACAAAGACATTGTACTTCCCCTGACATGTAACATACAGGACACATGTATATACAGATATACACTACAAAGACATTGTACTGCCCCTCACATGTAACATACAGGACATAATCCTAACCCTAGCCTTGCTGAAAAATTTCCAGATCATCACCGATCCTCCACCAAATTTCACAGTGGGTGCAAGACACTGTGGCTTGTACACCTCTTCAGTTCTCCGTCTAACCATTAGATGACCAGGTGTTGTACAAAGCTGAAAATTAGACTCATCAGGGAAGATTACCTTACTCTAGAAATTGGGCAGATTAAACTTTGCGAAGGACGTATTAATAAAGCCGCATACAAGGTTATCCTGGACAAACAGCTGCTTCCTTCTGCTCAGGCAATGTTCCCCAACTCTGAGGATTGTTTTTTCCAGCAGGACAATGCGCCATGACACACAGCTAGGTCAATCAATGTGTGGATGAAGGACCACCACATCAAAACCCTGTCATGGCCAGCCCAATATCCAGACCTGAACCCCATTGAAAACCTCTGGAATGTAATCAAGACGAAGATGGATAGTCACAAGCCATCAAACAAAGAAGGATTGCTTAAATTTTTACACCAGGAGTGGTATACGGTCACCCAAGAGCAGCGTGAAAGACTGGTGGAAAGCAGCCAAGACGCATGAAAGCTGTGATTATAAATCATGGTTATTCCACAAAATATTGATTTCTGAACTTTTCCTGAGGTAAAACATTATTAGTATTGTTGTTTCTTAATGATTATCAACTTTTTTGCCAGAGCTGTACAGTATGTGAGGATGGTGGGTGTGTCGCTGTGGTACATACCTTTTAGGAGCCTTTTAGGAGCCTTTTGGGAGCCTTTTAGGCTAGAGTCACACTAGCATATGGCATCCAATGCCTATCATCCGATACGATATGCCAGTGACCGAGGTCATGTGAGTGTGTACACATCTGGTGATCAGGTTTCTGCTGTAGATGAGCTCCCCCACAGGTAGCCTGTAATATGCACAGGACAGAATCCATGTGCAGGTTGATGTTTCTTACACACTCACATTGTGACTCTAACCTCACCACGAATCGCCTCCATCTTCGTCCTCTGTGTCCCTGTGAATGTGCAGATCTGACTGCGGGTGACGTTCTTATGGAACTAGGTCATTGTGATGTCATAGCATAGAACGTCTGGATCCTCGTGATGTCATAGAAGGCAGTGATGTCATCAGAGCTTTTGATGCCACGTGGTCTTTTAATTTGATAGCAGTAAATAGGGAATAAAAGACAAGTAAAGAAATCTAGTTAAATATCTTCAAAATAAAGAAATATACCCCCTTATAAAGAAACCATGAAATATCATCTAATATAAAAGAAAGATAGTGCACAAAGAACCAAAAACCAGATGACTCCGATGGCCTCCCCCCACTATGAACCCGCAGCCCCCACGTGTAAAGGAAAGGGTCAAAGACTAAGGTATCAGGAGGACCCCTAACAAACCCCCTCTCCAATGGCCTCCAATGGGGCAGGTACAAGCTCTGACAACCATGTACACTAGTATTGTGACCTTTATAATAAAAATACCAGCAAAAATAATAAAAGTGGTGTAACTTTAGATGTGAGGCTCAATAGGGAGTGGTTCTCAAAGTTAGATCTAGAGTCATTCATTCTTTGTGGGACATTTACACAATACCAGGGACCATCAGCAGTATCCATCCCTGCCGCCCTGTATTTTATATGTCACACCCCAGGACAGTTATGGAAACTAATACAACCTAACTAGAACCGGGGACCTTTTGGTTTCACATTTGGTTTTCAGAATTTGGTGAACACCCTAATGGACACTAAACAGACCCCATTACACATTAAGAGATAAGTATTATTTTTAAAGTCCATCATGTGACTAATACAGTTCACAACAAAACTGCCTACTATGTTGTCCTCTCCAAACTGTACCCCCCTCCTCACATTGTCCCCCTACACAGTATGATGGCTACAACAGCCGCCCATATAGTATATCCACAACAGCCCCCTAATATACACGATGATGTCCACCACAGCCCCCCCCATGCAGTACGATATCCACCACAGTCTCCAAATATATAGTATGGTAACCACCACAGCCCCCCATATATACAATGATGTCCTCCACCATTCCCTATATCCAGTATAATGCCCACGACAGCACCACACAGTATAATATCCACTACAGCCACTTAGTATATAATATGATGTCCACCACAGCCCCATATACAATATGGTCACCACAGCCGCATATAGAGTATAATGTCCCCCACAGACAGCCCCTCTGTAATGTTCCCACAGACTGTCCCTCTTGTAATGTCCCCACAGCAAGCCCCTCTTGTAATGGCCCCACAGACAGACGCTCTTATAATGTCCCCACAGACAGATGCTCTTGTAATGTCCCCACAGCCAGCCCCTCTTGTAATGTCCCCACAGCCAGCCCCTCTTGTAATGGCCCCACAGCCAGCCCCTCTTGTAATGGCCCCACAGCCAGCCCCTCTTGTAATGGCCCCACAGCCAGCCCCACTTGTAATGGCCCCACAGCCAGCCCCTCTTGTAATGTCCCCTCAGCCAGCCCCTCTTGTAATGTCCCCACAGCCAGCCCCTCTTGTAATGTCCCCACAGCCAGCCTCTCTGTAATGTCCCCACAGCCAGCCTCTCCTGTGATAGCCCTGTAAGTCTCTCTTGTAATGTCCCCACAGCCAGCCCCTCTTGTAATGTCCCCACAGCCAGCCCCTCCTGTGATAGCCCTGTAAGTCTCTCTTGTAATGTCCCCACAGCCAGCCCCTCTTGTAATGTCCCCACAGCCAGCCCCTCCTGTGATAGCCCTGTAAGTCTCTCTTGTAATGTCCCCACAGCCAGCCCCTCTTGTAATGTCCCCTCAGCCAGCCCCTCTGTAATGTCCCCACAGCCAGCCCCTCTTGTAATGTCCCCACAGCCAGCCCCTCTTGTAATGTGCCCACAGCCAGCCCCTCTGTAATGTCCCCACAGCCAGCCCCTCCTGTGATAGCCCTGTAAGTCTCTCTTGTAATGTCCCCACAGCCAGCCCCTCTTGTAATGTCCCCACAGCCAGCCCCTCTTGTAATGTGCCCACAGCCAGCCCCTCTTGTAATGTCCCCACAGCCAGCCCCTCTTGTAATGTCCCCACAGCCAGCCCCTCTTGTAATGTCCCCACAGCCCGCCCCTCTTGTGATAGCCCTGTAAGTCTCTCTTGTAATGTCCCCACTGTCCAGTTACAAAGTCCAGACATAGCCTAGAAAGGAGAAATTAGATTTCCATGCTTTCACAAAATTATTTTCCAGCAATAGGATATTTGAGAGTAACCCGGGGCATTAATCCATGGGCCCCAGATATTTCTGAACTTTTTAATTGCATTTTTTTTTTATACACTTTTTTTCTAAACAAATCAGCCATTGATTCTTAATACATTCACCTGTGGATGGGGAGGAAGGTTGTATGCAGAGAGAAATAGTTTTTCTAGCAATATACATGATTCTGGATATATTGGTTACTACCAGATCCTCTGCAGGAAAATCTGGAATAATACCCAATATACATAATTTGTGATGAGGATTCATTACTATACCATAGAATATATGGATTATGTCCAAAACATCATCCCAAAATGGGCCAATTGCCCTGTGTTCCCACATCATGTGTATGTGTAGCACCCACGGGGCAAGGGGTCAAGTGTTACTCGTCGCCGGGCCAGTGATATCAGGTCTGGGGATGTCACGGGTGGCCCTGCCCGGCTTCGTGGCCCCGAGGCATACAATAAAAAGGGAAGGATGATGGTGGATGAGAGGATGGGAATAGCTTGTCTCGTGACGCCACCTGTGGTATGCGGCCAGGGATTAGCCACCGCTGCAGGTGATGTCCTCCGGGGTTGATGGTGTCGCAGCAAGGATGTTTCTGCTCCCCACAGGTGGAGCGGGCCCCGGGGAGGAGGATGAGGGTTGTAGTGATGGCTAGCGCCGAAGCGCGGGGCGCCAGCAATAAGAGGCTGAATCAGCTGTTGCGGGTCCAGGTATCTTTACTTACAGTTCCAATGGAGCCTCAGGGTACCGGTCTCTGCCGTGATGGGCCCCAGCCGATCCCGGATCCTTTGGAGGTCTATAACAATCCGGAAGTCCGAGGGCCCTTCCTGTTTGCGCTTTTTGAAGATGAATACCCGTGGCCTAAAGCTACTTGGGGATCCCGGTCCTTGTAGTTTGGCTTCTGTCCCGTGTGCAGGTGACACGGGTCCACAGTGGGGTCTTTCTAATCACAACTACAGGCCCTATGTGCCACTGAGCTCCGGGAACTAGTGGTGGTCAGAGGGACATACAATCCCCCTGTCCTACAGATTCTGGTGATCCAACTTGAAGTCTGTTCCACTCTAGGACTCTGCACCTTGCTTCTCTGCCGGTCCCGAGGGAGCAATGAAGCTCTCCCCTCAGCGACCGTATTAACTCCTCTGTCCCATAGGAGCTACTGAGAAACCCGTCTGCTCCTTTCCTCTCCTGCTGGAGAACTCCTAACTCGTGTTGCGCCTAACTCCCCCTGGTGGTTGCTCCTCCACTAGTTCCCTGTAACTAGTGGGTGGCAGCCCCCCCATGTTTGGTGACTATCTTAAGATCTGACCCTAGCCCGGTCCACAATCGGGAGGGCAACCTGATTGTGTGTATGAGTTTGTGTGTAGTGGAGCCGGTATTGACCTCTTCTGGATCCAGGATGAGTACCGCACCTTAAGTGAGATGCAGTACCCTGTGGTGACTGAAGCCTCAGGGGCACCACATATGGGATGGGCATTTTGTAAGCCACATCTTGGACAGTTAGAGTCCAGCCTCAGTCACCACCCACTGCCCCCCCCCCCTCCCGATATCAGCTCCCTGATCTGGTGCTCTTATCAATTACACATTCTAGCCACTTTGCCCCCTGGAGATATTAGCCAAAGCGCTTCATCACATTACAGCTACATTGCCCCCTCACAAAGTTAGTCCCAGTTCCCCATCACGTTCCAGCTACATTGCTCCCTGACGTAGTTAGCCACGTCACATTACAGCCACATGCCCCATGACAATGTTAGCCACACAGTGTCCTATCACTTTCCTTCCACATTGTCCCCAGTGCCCTATCACGTTACAGCCACATTGCCCCCTGATGATATTAGTGACAGTTCCCCATCACTTTCAAGCCTCATTGACCCCTGACAATATTAACCACAGTTCCCCATCACATTACAGCCATATTGCCCCGTGATGATGTTAGCTACAGTGCCCCATCACTTTCCTGCCACATTGCCCCTTAACGATATTGGCTACAGTGCCCCATCACGTTTCAGCCACATTGGCCCTTAATGATATTGGCTACAGTGCCCCATCACGTTTCAGCCACATTGGCCCCTGACGATATTAGTCTCAGTTCCCCATCACGTTTCAGCCACATTGCCCCCAGTGCCCCACCACGTTACAGCCACACTAGCCCCTAATGATATTAGTCACAGTTCCCCATCACTTTCCAGCCTCATTGGCCCCTGATGATGTTAGCCACAGTGCCCCATCACATTACAGCCATATTGCCCCTAATAATATTAACCACAGTGCCCCTTCATATTTTAGCCACATTGCTCCCTGGTGATGTTAGTGACGCGCCCACTGGGCCTCAGGGCTACTCATCACTGGGCCACTGGTATTTGGGGTTGCTGTGATTGGCCTGACCCGGCTCTGTGGCCCAGTCGGTGTCAATAAAAGAGTGCAAGGGTGACCGTTATGGGGGATGATGGGGTTTGCTTTGCAGCGCCACCCGTGGTATGCGGCCAACGATCAGCCGCCGCTGTGAGATGTTGCTCTCCTCCGGGGCGGATGGTCACGCAGAGCAGATGGTCCAGCTCCCCACAGGTAGAGCTCGGCCCCAGGGAGGACGATGGTGGGGGGAGTAGCAGTCATCGGGGCCAGAGCTCGTGGTAACGACGCCGGCAATGACAGGATGACACCAGGACTGCGGACAAAGTTCTTTAACTCACTGTCAGGTCGTCACCCTTGGAGTGCCGGTTTCTGCCGTGATGGGCCCCAGCCGATCTTGGATGATTCAGAGGCCACCACCGGTGTTGTGCAGTGTCAGACTGTCCTTACTTGCGCTCTGTAGTGTGGATTCCCATGGTGTGAAGCTACTTGGGGACCCCAGTGTCCTTGGGTTTAGTTCCCGTCCCCTTCGTAGGCAGCGCAAATCACTTGTGGGCTGACCGTGGTCTTGACGCCTGACTCTATATGCTGCTGTGCCCCGGGACCTTTGTGGTGGGCAATGGGACATGAAATCCCCCTTCCCTGCAGATTCTAATGGCGCAACGTGGAGTGTACGCCACCCTAGGGTTCTGCACCCTGACTGCGCCGGTCCCGAAGGCGCTGTTAGGCTCTCCCGTGTTTCTCCTCTGTCTCACCAGCTCCACCGGTCGTCTCCTGCTTCTTCCAGTCTGCCCGGTCCTAACTGAAGGAGCTCTAAAGCACGCCCTCCAGCGACCGCGGTCCTGTGAGTCCCTAATGTTCTGGCACTCTCTCAGTCGGTCCCGGGAGAGCTCTTAAGCACTCCTCCCGGTCGGTCCCTCTGAGGGGAGCTATGCAACACACCCCTCAGCAACCCTACTTCTTCTGTGTCTCAGACTATTCTTTTTTTTTTTTAAACTGTTTATTTATTACCAATAATTTCCATTAAGACATAGAAAAAAGAAAAGCGAATTGCATAGATATACACACACACAGCCTGTGGGCAAGGGTGGCGCTTGTCAGCCATGTTTATTTAATCCTAACATATAATATCTTACACTTTACAACTTGCGTCCCTCTAGCTATTGCTAAACTACAACTCCCAGCATGAAAAGCATGATAGGGTTGTAGTTTGTGAACAAAGCAATTTAAAGGAACAGTTCGGATTTATAAATCTGTGATTTTCTTCATTTTTCATTTCTTTACATGGTATTATTGGTGCAATGTAAACAGGGGCTGGCACATTTTACCCTGGGGGGCAATCATAAGGCAGTGGCCCTCAAGTTGCAGTGGCCCATCTTTGGTCTGTTTATCTCTGGCCGCTGCATTAAAACAGCAGTGATAACAGACTGATACATATATATTGGAACAGAACCGCGCTTACTGCTTACATAGATACTACAACAGAACCAATATGACTACATAGATATGGGAACTGCAAGGAGCTTACTACAGAGATATAGGAACAGAACCGAGCTTACTGCAGAGATAAGGGTGCAAAACCGAGCTTACTACACAGATATGGGAGCAGAACCGAGCTTACTACAGAGAAAAGGGAGCAGAACCGAGCTTACTGCAGAGATAAGGGAGCAAAACCAAGCTTACTACAGAGATAAGGGTGCAGAACCAAGCTTACTACAGAGATAAGGGTGCAAAACCGAGCTTACTACAGAGATAAGGGTGCAAAACCGAGCTTACTACAGAGATAAGGGTGCAAAACCAAGCTTACTACAGAGATATGGGAACATAACCAAGCTTACTGCAGAGATAAGGGTACAAAACCAAGCTTACTACAGAGATAAGGGTGCAAAACCGAGCTTACTACAGAGATAAGGGTGCAACCGAGCTTACTGCAGAGATAAGGGTGCAAAACCAAGCTTACTACAGAGATATGGGAACAGAACCAAGCTTACTGCAGAGATAAGGGTGCAGAACTGAGCTTACTACACAGATATGGGAGCAGAACTGAGCTTACTACAGCGATAAGGATGCAGAACCAAGCTTACTAAAGAGATACAAGATCAGAACTGAGCTTACTGCAGAGATAAAGGTGCAAAACCAAGCTTATTACAGAGATAAGGGAGCAGAACCAAGCTTACTACAGAGATAAGGGAGCAGAACCAAGCTTACTACAGAGATAAGGGAGCAGAACCAAGCTTACTACAGAGATAAGGGAGCAGAACTGAGCTTACTACAGAGATAAGGGAGCAGAACCAAGCTTACTACAGAGATATGGGAGCAGAACTGAGCTTACTACAGAGATAAGGGAGCAGAACTGAGCTTACTGCAAAGATAACGGTGCAGAACTGAGCTTACTGCAGAGATAAGGGTGCAGAACTGAGCTTACTGCAGAGATATGGGAGCAGAACCGAGCTTACTACAGAGATAAGGGTGCAGAACCAAGCTTACTACAGAGATAAGGGAGCAGAACTGAGCTTACTACAGAGATAAGGGAGCAGAACCAAGCTTACTACAGAGATATGGGAGCAGAACTGAGCTTACTACAGAGATAAGGGAGCAGAACTGAGCTTACTACAGAGATAAGGGTGCAGAATTGAGCTTACTGCAGAGATAAGGGTGCAAAAACAAGCTTACTACAGAGATAAGGGTGCAGAACCAAGCTTACTACAGAGATAAGGGAGCAGAACCGAGCTTACTACACAGATATGGGAGCAGAATTGAGCTTACTACAGAGATAAGGTAGCAGAACCGAGCTTACTACACAGATAAGGGTGCAGAACTGAGCTTACTGCAGAGATAAGGGTGCAGAACCGAGCTTACTACAGAGATAAGGGTGCAGAACTGAGCTTACTGCAGAGATAAGGGAGCAGAACCGAGCTTACTACACAGATATGGGAGCAGAATTGAGCTTACTACAGAGATAAGGTAGCAGAACCGAGCTTACTACACAGATAAGGGTGCAGAACTGAGCTTACTGCAGAGATAAGGGTGCAGAACCGAGCTTACTACAGAGATAAGGGTGCAAAACCAAGCTTACCACAGAGATAAGGGAGCAGAACCAAGCTTACTACAGAGATAAGGGAGCAGAACCAAGCTTACTACAGAGATAAGGGAGCAGAACCAAGCTTACTACAGAGATAAGGGAGCAGAACCAAGCTTACTACAGAGATAAGGGAGCAGAACCAAGCTTATTACAGAGATAAGGGAGCAGAACCAAGCTTACTACAGAGATAAGGGTGCAGAACTGAGCTTACTACAGAGATACAGGAGCAGAACTGAGCTTACTACAGATATACAGGAACAGAACCGAGCTTACTGTACCCATACAACAAAATTGTACTTGGTCTACAACATAGAAACAGCAACAGAACCAAGTCTCCTCCATAGCTAGGGGAAAAGAACATGCTGACTGCATATACATAGTGACAGAACTAAGCTTATTGCTTAACTATGGTACCATAACCGAGCTTACTGTATTGATATAGGAGCAAAACCACGCTTACTACATAGATACAGTACCATAACCCAGCTAACTACATGTACAACAATACAAAGCTTCTCCTATATTTTCAACTCATACGGAACACGGCTGGCACACGGACTATACACTTATGCCTTATGTGTGCTGTATGTGTTTCTCACGGCCCCATAGGGATCACACACAGTCTGTGTAAACACACGGACATGCGAGCAGCACCATATGCTATAATGGGTACATATGGTACCCATAAAAAAAGCGGATACAACACGTACCAGATACACAGGCACGTGAAGGAGGCCATAAGGTGGTCACATGGCTACGTCACAGTGCAGGGGTTAATTTCACTTTTCTTTTCATAAACATGGAAAGACAAATGAAATTCCCTAACACATATGTGAACGAGCCCTTAGGGTCCGTGCCACAATCAGTGTCAGCAGCGTCTTGGACGCAAAGTGTTTTCACTGATTCCAAAATGCTGCGTTGTACAGTATAAGCACAGTGGATGGATTTATAGAAATCTCCAAGAAACTAGTGTGGCGCCCCTGCGGCTCCAGTTGCCACAGGGTACTGCACCTCATTTAAGGTGCAGTATTCACCTCGGGTAAGGAGGGGGTTAATCACCGGTGTTCCACATACACTTTACATACAGCTTAGGCGCCTTCTCACTGGGGAGCCGGACTAGGGTAGGCAGGGGGCGGCCATCACGAAGCTTGGGACTTTCCCGGTCACTAGGACTACCACCTGGGGGACGGGTTCCACTTGGGATAGAAGAGGAGCATCACACACACACACCCGGCAGTCAAGTCGGGGCTTCAGTTCTGGCGACACGACACCACTTATTCTCCTTTTTCTTCTCATGGGGCCTGCGGCTTGGAGCGAGATGCTCTCGGGTCCTCCTCTCCTGAAGGGACACCCCTAGGACACTTTCTAAACATCGGTGGCTTCCTCCAACTCATCCGAGGTCGACGGGGCCCAGCACGGCGGTGTCCGGTGCCTCCCGGCCAATACAAAGACTGTTAGTAAAGACACCTGGAACCGCAGCAGCCGACTCGGACTCTTATTACCGGCGCCAACAGCCACTGACCCCCTCATTATCCTCCCCGGGGCCAAACCGTCTTACCTGCAATTACCATCTGCCCCGGAAGACAGCGACAGCAGCGGCGGCTAATCCCTGGCCGCGTACCGCAGGTGGCGTCACAAAATCATTCCATCCATCCCCCCTTCTCCGTGGACACCTCGGGGTCACGAAACCGGGCAGGCCACCCGTGACATCCATCCCCCTGAACAGTGGCATAGCTAGGGTTTCAGCTCAGGGGGGGCAAAACATCTGAGTGGGCCCCTTACCAGGTCACCATGATAACTACGGTGGCGCAGACTAATCGTGGGTATAGTGGAACCTCGGCAGATGACACTGATATTACCGCTATATGGTGACTATATAGCGGTAGATATCGGTGCTGCAGCACATACAAGAGGTCACAGTGCAGTTATAGATGGTGACTTACAGCCGACGTTCTTCCAGATGGGGTTGTTCACCTTTTCTGTGTTTTCCATCTGGCCCAGACCGACATGACGACTTCTTCCAGCCACAACTCATCTACAGAGATTACAACAAAGACACATTTCACTCCTCACATTTCCGACCCCGAACCCCATCTAATCCCAACCTGCACAAACTCCTCATCCTGCCGTCACCCCAATACTGAGCCGCTGCTGCCGTGTGTCCCCCTATTACTGCACCTGCTGCGTGCACAAAAACCGACTCCTCTTACTGCCACACATAGTAATGCCACCACTGTGCCCCCACATAATAAAGCCCCCACTGTGCCCCCACATAATAATGCCACCCCTGTGCCCCCACATAATAATGCCACCACTGTGCCCCCACATAATAATGCCCCCACTGTGCCCTCACATAATAATGCCCCCACTGTGCCTCCACATAATAATGCCACCACTGTGCCTCCACATAATAATGCCACCACTGTACCCCCCACATAGTAATGCCACCACTGTGCCCCCACATAATAATGCCAACACTGTGCCCCCACATAATAATGCCCCCACTGTGCCTCCACATAATAATGCCACCACTGTGCCCCCACATAATAATGCCCCCACTGTGCCCCCCACATAATAATGCCACCCCTGTGCCTCCACATAATAATGCCACCACTGTGCCCCCACATAATAATGCCACCACTGTGCCCCCCACATAATAATGCCACCACTGTGCCCCCACATAATAATGCCACCACTGTGCCCCCACATAATGCCCCCACTGTGCCCCCCACATAATAATGCCACCCCTGTGCCCCCCACATAATAATGCCCCCACTGTGACCCCACATAATAATGCCACCACTGTGCCTCCACATAATAATGCCACCACTGTGCCCCCCACATAATAATGCCACCACTGTGCCCCCCACATAATAATGCCCCCACTGTGACCCCACATAATAATGCCACCACTGTGCCCCCCACATAATAATGCCACCACTGTGCCCCCACATAATAATGCCACCACTGTGCCCCCACATAATAATGCCACCACTGTGCCCCCCACATAATAATGCCCCCACTGTGACCCCACATAATAATGCCACCACTGTGCCCCCCCACATAATGCCACCACTGTGTCCCCCACATAATAATGCCCCCACTGTGCCTCCACATAGTAATGCCACCACTGTGCCTCCACATAATGCCACCACTGTGCCTCCCACATAATAATGCCACCACTGTGCCCCCACATAATAATGCCACCACTGTGCCCCCACATAATAATGCCCCCACTGTGCTCCCCACATAATAATGCCACCACTGTGCCTCCACATAATGCCACCACTGTGCCTCCCACATAATAATGCCACCACTGTGCCCCCCACATAATAATGCCACCACTGTGCCTCCACATAATAATGCCCCCACTGTGCCTCCACATAGTAATGCCACCACTGTGCCTCCCACATAATAATGCCACCACTGTGCCCCCCCACATAATGCCACCACTGTGCCCCCCACATAATAATGCCCCCACTGTGCCTCCACATAGTAATGCCACCACTGTGCCTCCACATAATGCCACCACTGTGCCTCCCACATAATAATGCCACCACTGTGCCCCCACATAATAATGCCACCACTGTGCCCCCACATAATAATGCCCCCACTGTGCTCCCCACATAATAATGCCACCACTGTGCCCCCCACATAATAATGCCACCACTGTGCCCCCACATAATAATGCCACCACTGTGCCCCCACATAATAATGCCACCACTGTGCCTCCCACATAATAATGCCACCACTGTGCCCCCACATAATAATGCCCCCACTGTGCCCCCACATAATGCCACCACTGTGCCCCCACATAATAATGCCACCACTGTGCCTCCACATAATGCCACCACTGTGCCTCCCACATAATAATGCCACCACTGTGCCCCCCACATAATAATGCCACCACTGTGCCTCCACATAATAATGCCCCCACTGTGCCTCCACATAGTAATGCCACCACTGTGCCTCCCACATAATAATGCCCCCACTGTGCCCCCCCACATAATGCCACCACTGTGCCCCCCCACATAATAATGCCCCCACTGTGCCTCCACAGACTAATGCCACCACTGTGCCTCCACATAATGCCACCACTGTGCCTCCCACATAATAATGCCACCACTGTGCCCCCACATAATAATGCCACCACTGTGCCCCCACATAATAATGCCCCCACTGTGCTCCCCACATAATAATGCCACCACTGTGCCTCCACATAATGCCACCACTGTGCCTCCCACATAATAATGCCACCACTGTGCCCCCCACATAATAATGCCACCACTGTGCCCCCACATAATAATGCCACCACTGTGCCCCCACATAATAATGCCACCACTGTGCCTCCCACATAATAATGCCACCACTGTGCCCCCACATAATAATGCCCCCACTGTGCCCCCACATAATGCCACCACTGTGCCCCCACATAATAATGCCACCACTGTGCCTCCACATAATAATGCCACCACTGTGCCCCCCACATAATAATGCCACCACTGTGCCTTCACATAATAATGCCACCACTGTGCCCCCCACATAATAATGCCACCACTGTGCCCCCACATAATAATGCCCCCACTGTGCCCCCACATAATAATGCCACCACTGTGCCCCCACATAATGCCCCCACTGTGCTCCCACATAGTAATGCCACCACTGTGCCCCCACATAATAATGCCCCCACTGTGCCTCCACATAATAATGCCCCCAATGTCTCACAGCAGGTGGGGGGGTCTCACAGCAGGTGGGGGGGGTGTCTCACAGCAGGTGGGGGGTGTCTCACAGCAGGTGGGGGGGGGGTCTCACAGCAGGTGGGGGGGGTGTCTCACAGCAGGTGGGGGGTGTCTCACAGCAGGTGGGGGGGTGTCTCACAGCAGGTGGGGGGGTGTCTCACAGCAGGTGGGGGGTGTCTCACAGCAGGTGGGGGGTGTCTCACAGCAGGTGGGGGGGTGTCTCACAGCAGGTGGGGGGTGTCTCACAGCAGGTGGAAGGGGTGTCTTACAGCAGGTGGGGGGGTGTCTCACAGCAGGTGGGGGGGTGTCTCACAGCAGGTGGGGGGGTGTCTCACAGCAGGTGGGGGGGTCTCACAGCAGGTGGGGGGGGTCTCACAGCAGGTGGGGGGGCAGGTGGGTGGGGGGGTCTCACAGCAGGTGGGGGGGTCTCACAGCAGGTGGGGGGGGGTCTCACAGCAGGTGGGGGCGGTCTCACAGCAGGTGGGGGGGGTCTCACAGCAGGTGGGGGGTCTCACAGCAGGTGGGGAGGTCTCACAGCAGGTGGGGGGTCTCACAGCAGGTGGAAGTGGGGTCACAACAGGTGGAAGTGGGGTCACAACAGGTGGGGGTGGGGGTCACAACAGGTGGGGGTGGGGTCACAGCAGGTGGGGGTCACAGCAGGTGGGGGTGGGGTCACAGCAGGTGGGGGTGGGGTCACAGCAGGTGGGGGTGGGGGTCACAGCAGGTGGAAGTGGGGTCACAGCAGGTGGGGGTGGGGTCACAGCAGATGGAGGAAGGTGAGAGGTGGGGGAGGGGCAGCAGATGAGGGAGGAGGGCAGCGGCTGATGGGGGAGGGGGTGGCAGATGGAGGGGACGTAGCAGATGGGTTCAGTGCTGCTGGATCAGGGGCGGCAGCTGATGGGTGGGGGCTGGGGCAATGGCGGCGGCGGTTGATGGGTGGGGGCTGGGGCAATGACGGCGGCGGCTTAAAGGAGACAGTGTCTTTAAACTTACCGGTCGCTCTCCTCACCTTCCACGCACGGACGCTGGAGTGAAGCTGAGGGGAGTGGTCACCGGCCCCAGATCCACAGTGATTGGACAGATCGGTCACAAGGCCGATCTCTCCAATCAGAGCTGGGGGCGGGTGAAACTGAGGTCACCCAGCTCCAGCCAATGATCGGTGCTACAGATGCACTGATCAGGGCTGGATTTTAATATTTCAGCCATTTTCAATGGTTGGAACATTACAGTGGCTGTGATTGGCTGACAAACGCCGCTCAGCCAATCACAGCCTCCTTAGGTCCGGGGAGGAGACACCACCCCTCCTGAGGTCAGGCAGAGGGCCCCTCCTCCCCGAATCTAAGGTATTTGCAGCGATCGCAGCCACCGGGGCCACGATCTCGCCATGACGTACTGGGTACGTCATGGGTCCTTAAGAACCAGGGAGCTATGACGTACCCAGTACGTTTTCAGGCTCTAGTGGCCCGCTCCCGCTTGGGGCCCCTGTGCGACTGCAGGTGCTGTCAGTGAAACGTCCCCGCCCCCTGCCCATGGGACCCGGGGAGCAGAGGAATGAAAGGGGAGGGGCCTGTCAGCGTGTCCGGGCCCCGCCTCCTGCCTGCTGCTCACCGGGCCCGCTACAGGAGTTCTACTAGTAATGCCCTGATGGCGGCCCTGCCGCAGGGGTTAACTATATCGGCGCGCACTGTGCACGCTGATATAGTTAACCCGTTAACGACCAGTGACGTACTGGGTACGTCATGGATCGTGTGCCGTTAAGCCCCACCCCCTGCCGCGGGCAGGCGGCGATCCGTGCACATATCAGCTGTTTTCAACAGCTGACATGTGTGCCTGCTAGCCGCGGGTGGGATCGCTTCCACCCGTGGCCATTAACCCCTTACATATCGCTGCCAAAATCTGGCAGCGATATGTATATGGGCGCCACCATGACAGTCACTTACCCCGCCCCTACTGGAAGTCACGTGACATGATCACGTGACTTTCGGTGGTTGCCATGGTAGCACAGGGTCATGTGATGACGCCTGTAGCTACCATGACTTACTTCCTCTCAATGCCGGAATACAGCTCTGTAGCTGAGATCTACAGATAGTGCAGAGCGATCGGATTGCTGATCGCTATAGCCCCCTAGGGCTAAAATAAAAAAAAAAGTTTTAAAAAAATTTAAAAAAAATAAAAAAACCTAAAAGTTCAAATCAACCCCCTTTCACCCCATTGAAAATTAAAGGGTTAAAAAAATAAAAAATATACACATATTTGGTATCGCCGCGTTCAGACATGCCCGATCTATCAAAATATAAAATCAAATAATCTGATCAGTAAACGGCGTAGCGGCAAAAAAATTCCAAACGCCAAAATTACGTTTTTTTGGTCGCCGCAAATTTTGCGCAAAATGCAATAACAGGTGATCAAAACGTAGCATCTGTGCAAAAATGGTACCGTTAAAAACGTCAGGTCGAGACGCAGAAAATAAGCCGTCACTGAGCCTCAGATCCCGAAAAATGAGAACGCTACGGGTTTTGGAAAATGGCGCAAAACGTGCGCCACTTTTTTTGGACAAGCTTGTGAATTTTTTTTAACCCCTTAGACACAAGTAAACCTATACATGTTTGGTGTCTACAAACTCGCACTGACCTGAGGCATCACATAGATACATCAGTTTTACCATACAGGGAACAAAGTGAATAAAATATCCCAAAAACTATTGTACAATCGCACTTTTTTTGCAATTTTTCCGCACTTGGAATTTTCTTGCCGTTTTCCAGTACACCATATGGTGAAACTTATGGTTTCATTTAAAAGTACAACTTGTCCCGCAAAAAACAAGCTCTCATATGGCAAGATTGACGGAAAAATAAAAAAGTTACGGCTCTCGGAAGAAGGGGAGCAAAAAACAAAAACGCAAAAACGGAAAGTGCCCGGGGGCTGAAGGGGTTAAAATATCACATCTACGCAAAAATGGTATAATTAAAAATGCAAGCTTAAGATTCAAAAAATAAGTCATCAGATCCCAAAATATGAGACCATTACGGGTCTAGGAAACAACTTAACTACAATTTTTTTTTGTATAAATTTCTAAAAAATTTGGCACCACTTAGATAAGTTAAACTATACATCTTTGGTATCTACAAACTCGTACTGACCTGGGGAATCATATTGCCAGGTCAGGTTTTCAAAATAGTGAATATGGTAAACAAAAAACAAAACAATTGTAAACTTTTCCCTTTTTTGCAATTTCACCACACTTGGAATATTTTTCCAGTACAATATGGGGCAAAATGAATATTTTTGTTCTAAAGTACAAATGGAGAATATAAGGTGAGTATCTGCGCCCTAACTAACCATCAGATAGAGGGCACGTGGATGCTGCAAGCAGTAACAAACACTCCTGCAAAGTGTCCAACAAGGAAAAATGTATAAGGCCAGAGTCACACTTGCGTATGAAAAATCAGTCCGTTTCTCATGCCATAGAGTAGGATGACCTCTCTCCATATGTGAATCCGTGTGCAATGCATTTGTCATGCGATTCTGTGATTTTCTCAAGATTGTAGTCCGCGTGCAATCCGTTTGTAATCCGTATGTGTTACGGTTGCTGTGGCACTGGAGACTATGTCCAGATTTCTTGCTACTGCACATGTGCGAGCACTGGAGACTATGTTCGAATTTCTTGCTACTGCACATGTGCAAGCGCTGGAGACTAAGTCCTATCTTGGAGCCATTGCACATGTGTGGGTGACATCATCGCTGACACCAGGTCACATGTCTCTGACACCTTCTAAGCTGATTGGCCGCTGGTCATGTGCTTGTGACACGTGGTCACATGTCTCTGACACCTATGCCGATTGGTTGCTGGTCATGTGCTTGTGACGCTTTGCTCGGTGATAGGCCAGCGTGACGTCATTCCTGTCGTTCTGGCAGCGGATTGGCTCTGGTGTCCTCCATCTTGGATGAGGCACAGAGTCTATATAAGACCCTGACGCATGCCGCACGGCGCTCAGTCCTCTTGGTTCATGCATGAGAGTAGACGCTCTGTGCACGTTCCTCTAGGCATCTCTCTGTCTATGCTAGGTGAGCGCTACCGGCAGGGTAGCGTTCTTATACCTTACAGCTTCGGCTGCAGTCCGTATCCTTACCTCTTAGTGGAGCGGACATAGGCAGGTGCCTGAGGCACATGGTCCGGCTGGGCCTTGTGATTCTACTCGTAGGTGGACGTTGCCGCTAGGGTAACGTTCCTTATACTGCGTCTGGCAGTTGTTCGTATCCTCGCACACTAGGGGAGCGAACAGAGGTAGGAGCTTTGTGCGGCTTATGCTGCTGTCCGTCTCTTTTGCACCACTAGAAGAGCGGACCTAGGCAGGTGCCATATCTAGTGGTTCGTATCCTCGCACACTAGTGGAGCGAACGCAGGTAGGAGCTTTGTGCGGCTTATGCTGCTGTCCGTCTCCTGGCACCACTAGAGGAACGGACCTAGGTAGGTGCCATTTCACACTCACTGCTTTTGTCTCTGTGATCTTTAACAGAGACCATTCCACACACCCTCCAAGTAAGAGAGGAATTGCTTTATTTTCTAATTATATTCCTCTGTGAGTTTAACAGAGGTATTGCACTCTGCACTTGTGCTATTATTATTTACAGTGACATACTTATATACCCCTTATCATCTGCCATAGTCTGCAGCAGAGTCTTTGCATGGTGGACCCTGACTGTCTGATATTCCTTTAGGTTTTATTATCAGACAGCCCCCCGTAACATTAGGACTGAGCCAAGGGTCTGGCAGTTATGGCAGAATATCAGCAGTTACACCGTTACATACAAGTACTTGAGTCGCGGCTCAAGAGTATAGAAGATAAACCTCAGACCATGGTGACATCTGCACATGATCCTCGACTTGCTCTGCCAAACAGATATTCTGGCGATGCCAGATCATGTCGTGGTTTCATTAGTGAGTGTCAGATACACCTAGAGGTCAACTCTTCTCGCTTCTCTACGGAGAGGTCCAGAGTAGGCTTTATCATCTCCTTACTTCAGGACAAAGCCTTAGAATGGGTGACTCCCTTATGGGAGCGCTCTAATGTGGTTACTCTGAGACATCAAGACTTTCTTGATGCTCTTAAAGCGGTATTCATGGGTCCGCAGGTTACCCATGATGCGGCCCTGAGACTCTTAGATCTATCTCAGGGTTCGTTATCCACTAGTTCTTATGCCATTGCTTTTAGAACTCTGGTGGCAGAACTAGATTGGCCAGAGAAGGTGTTGATTCCTATCTTCTGGAGAGGGTTGGCAGGCTATGTCACGGATGCCCTTGCTACTCGTGAGGTCCCTGCTTCTCTGGAGGACTTGATCACAGTAGCAACGAGGATCGACGTACGCCGTAGGGAACGTAGACTCGAGGTCTCTTCCTCACGCCCTAAGCATCGGGCTATTCCAGTTGTTGAGGGTCCACTACCATCTTCCTCAGCATCTGAAACATCTCCCACTCCTATGGAGTTAGGTCATACGTCCTCCAGACTACGCAAGTCTGGTCCTCCTATATGTTACGTATGTCGTCAGGCTGTGCACTATGCCAACAAGTATTCTAGTCGTCAGGGAAACTCCCAGGCCTAGTAACCATTAGAGGGGGGTTACTAGAGACGTCTTCTGCACCCTCTAAGTGTAGTATCCCAGGTCAGCTCTCATTCTCTGAGAATACATGGCCTATTATGGCTTTTGTGGATTCTGGAGCTGACGGGACTTTTGTGTCCTCAGGATTTGTAAAGAGACACAATATTCCCTCTATCATGTTAGAGGCGCCTATTCCTGTCCGTGTTGTTAATGGGACTATGTTGTCTGACTCCATTACATTGAGGACAGTTCCCTTGCGCCTTTCCCTGCCTCAGGGTCACATAGAGGAGATTTCTTTTCTTGTTTTGCCTGAGGGTATAGACGACGTCCTTCTGGGTCTCTCATGGCTTCGGACTCATGCTCCTCACATTGACTGGGAGTCCGACAGCATTATTAGTTGGGGTTCGAAATGTCAGTCCCGATGTCTTCCCTTACCACCTAAGCTCGTTGCGGTTGCATCAACTGATCTCTCTCCCATACCTACACCCTATTTGGATTTCGCTGACGTGTTCTCCAAACAGGGTGCTGAGGTTCTTCCACCCCATAGGCCATATGACTGTGCCATAGACCTTATCCCAGGTTCGGTTCCACCTAAGGGCAGGGTTTACCCCCTGTCGATACCTGAGTCGGAGGCCATGTCGACCTATATAAGAGAGAGTTTAGAGAAGGGGTTCATTCATAAGTCTGTCTCTCCTGCGGGAGCAAGGTTTTTCTTTGTTCGGAAGAAAGAGGGTGATTTGCGTCCCTGCATAGATTACAGGGGTCTCAACGCAATCACAATAAAGAACAAATACCCATTACCTTTAACTTCGGAGCTCTTTGACAGACTGAGGGGAGCTCAGGTTTTTACGAAGTTGGATCTGCGGGGTGCGTATAACTTGGTACGAATTCGAGAGGGTGACGAATGGAAGACCGCTGTTAACACCCGAGACGGTCACTATGAATACCTCGTCATGCCTTTTGGTTTATGTAATGCACCCGCAGTATTTCAGGACTTCGTAAACAATGTGTTCAGGGATTTACTGTTATCCTCCGTCGTGGTGTATCTGGACGACATCCTAATTTTTTCTCCTGATCTGGAGACTCATCGTCAGGATGTCGTTCGTGTCCTTTCCCGTTTAAGGGAGCACTCTTTGTTTGCTAAACTCGAAAAATGTGTATTCGAGCAGTCATCCTTGCCTTTTTTGGGCTACATTATCTCACAAGAGGGTCTGGCTATGGATCCTGCGAAGCTCTCTGCTGTCCTGGAATGGTCCGAACCTCATTCCTTGAAGGCGGTGCAACGCTTGTTAGGATTCATAAATTATTACAGGCAGTTCATACCCCATTTTTCTACTTTGGTGGCCCCTTTGGTGGCCTTGACTAAGAAAGGTGCTAATCCAAAAGTCTGGTCTACTGAGACATCTCAGGCTTTTGAGGCAGTAAAAAGACACTTTTCAACTGCTCCCGTTCTTCAAAGACCCGATGAGAATAAGCCCTTCCTCTTGGAGGTTGATGCCTCTTCAGTAGGTGCTGGTGCGGTCTTCTATCAAAAGAATGGTGCAGGTAGAAAAAGGCCGTGTTTCTTCTTTGCTAAAACCTTTTCACCGGCAGAGAGAAACTATACCATTGGGGATAGGGAACTGCTCGCCCTGAGATTAGCCTTGGAGGAGTGGCGTCACTTGCTGGAAGGAGCGAAACATCCTTTCCAGGTCCATACAGACCATAAGAATCTAACGTACTTACAAACCGCTCAGCGTCTGAATCCTCGCCAAGCCCGCTGGTCCTTGTTTTTCTCCCGCTTTCACTTCTCCATCAACTATCTGCCTGGGAGTAAGAATAACAAGGCAGACGCCCTGTCTTGCTCTATGGTTTCTACCCAGGAAGAGATTGACGAACCTCGTCTTATCCTTCCCTCCAGGGTTTTTCATACGCTCTCCCCTGTGACGTTAGACCAAATCCCACCGGGCAAGACCTTTGTTCCGCCTGATCGACAGAATGATATACTGTCGTGGGCCCACACCTCAAAGGTGGGTGGGCATTTTGGTATTAGACGGACACGAGAGTTACTGGAGAGGTGGTATTGGTGGCCACACTTAGCCAGCCACGTCAAGAGATATTTCAGTTCCTGCTACTCGTGTGCTCGCAACCGTCCATTACGGCAGAGACCGGCTGGGCTCTTGCATCCTTTACCAGTGCCAGATAGACCATGGGAGGTGGTAGGCATGGACTTTGTGGGTGATCTTCCGTGTTCACAGGGACATAAATTTGTGTGGGTCATTACGGACCATTTCTCCCGGATGGTTCATCTCGTACCATTATCGAGAATCCCATCTTCCAGGCTACTAGCCAAACTATTCCTCAAGCATGTCTTTAGGCTTCACGGGATGCCAGATCGTATCATTTGTGATAGAGGCCCGCAATTTGCTTCCCGTTTCTGGTGAGATCTTTGTAGCCTTCTGCAAATTGAGTTGAATCTCTCTTCGGCATACCATCCGGAGACCAATGGTTTGGTTGAGCGTACCAATCAATCAATGATTATATACCTTCCACACTTTGTTGCTGAGAACCACGATAACTGGTCCTCCCTCCTACTCTGGGCAGAATTTGCCCTTAAGAATTCGCTGGCTGAGGCCACTGGGCAGACACCGTTCGTACTCAATAATGGGCAACACCCTAGGGTACCGGTACCGTTTCCCGCTGCTGCACCTCCTCCTCTTGTGGCCGACTGGGCAACTAATGCCAGAGAGGTTTGGGATCGGACTCAAGAGTCGATCCAAGCAGCTAAGGACCGTATGAAGACGGTGTCCGATCGGTTTCGTCGCCCGGCTCCTGTCTTTTCTCCGGGGGACTTTGTGTGGCTCTCTGCAAAACACGTGAAACTTAGAGTGAGCTCTGTCAAATTTGCTCCTCGCTTCCTGGGTCCTTATGAGGTTCTTCGACAGGTAAATCCTGTAGTCTACCAATTGAAGTTACCCGTCCATCTTAGGATCCATGACAAATTCCATGTCTCACTGCTAAAGCCGGCTATTTTACCTCACGCTCGTGAAGTGCACTCTCCTGCCTCTGATTCCTCTCGCTCTAGCTATGAGGTACGAGCCATAGTTGGTTCTAAGATGGTTAGAGGGCGCAGGTTCTTCTTGATAGATTGGGAGGGCTACGGCCCGGAACATCGCTCTTGGGAGCCTGAGGAGGCTGTCCATGCTCCCGACTTAGTTGCCGATTACCTGCGTCGCCGGGAGGGGGGCCCTTGAGGGGGAGGTACTGTTACGGTTGCTGTGGCACTGGAGACTTTGTCCAGATTTCTTGCTACTGCACATGTGCGAGCACTGGAGACTATGTTCGGATTTCTTGCTACTGCACATGTGCAAGCGCTGGAGACTAAGTCCTATCTTGGAGCCATTGCACATGTGTGGGTGACATCATCGCTGACACGAGGTCACATGTCTCTGACACCTTCTAAGCTGATTGGCCACTGGTCATGTGCTTGTGACACGTGGTCACATGTCTCTGACACCTTCTATGCCAATTGGTTGCTGGTTATGTGCTTGTGACGCTTTGCTCGGTGATAGGCCAGCGTGACGTCATTCCTGTCGTTCTGGCAGCGGATTGGTTCTGGTGTCCTCCATCTTGGATGAGGCACAGAGTCTATATAAGACCCTGACGCACGGCGCTCAGTCCTCTTGGTTCATGCACGAGAGTAGACACTCTGTGCACGTTCCTCTAGGCATCTCTCTGTCTATGCTAGGTGAGCGCTACCGGCAGGGTAGCGTTCTTATACCTTGCAGCTTCGGCTGCAGTCCGTATCCTTACCTCTTAGTGGAGCGGACATAGGCAGGTGCCATATCTAGTGGTTCATGTCCTCGCACACTAGTGGAGCGAACACAGGTAGGAGCTTTGTGCTGCTTACGCTGCTGTCCGTCTCCTGGCACCACTAGAGGAACGGACCTAGGTAGGTGCCATTTCACACTCACTGCTTTTGTCTCTGTGATCTTTAGCAGAGACCATTCCACACACCCTCCAATTAAGAGAGGAATTGCTTAATTTTCTAATTATATTTCTCTGTGAGTTTAGCAGAGGTATTGCACTCTGCATTTGTGCTATTAATATTTACAGTGGCATACTTATATACCCCTTATCCTCTGCCATAGTCTGCAGCAGAGTCTTTGCACGGTGGACCCTGACTGTCTGATATTCCTTTAGGTTTTTTTATTAGACAGCCCCCCGTAACAGTATGGGATGCGTGTTTCTGCATGCGATTTTTTTCTGAAATCATAGTTAACACGTTAGATTTCGATTTAACTCTAGAATGCGCAACCATAGAAATTTACCATAGAAAACAAGTAGCCTAGCAGGCCTGCAAATTAAAGAATGTACGTCTGGAACACCAATGGTGTGAACAAGGTGCAAGACTCAAAAATATACAACTAAACAATAGGATAAAGAGTTGCCCACCAGTCACAATGTATAGGGGAATAGTGAAAAGCAGAACTGCTATGGGAATACTAGAATGAGAAATACAATGGAGTATCTGAAAAAAGTGAAAAACATGAAACTGGTATATGCATTACTGCTATGAATAATAGGAATGATAGATGTTTTGCCATTGTATTGATCAATGCAAAGGAGCCACAAAACCAAACGCCAAGGTAATCTCTATTTTTGGGGTCCCTAACCTACGTGTAACCTCACCTGCAGTGAAAAAACTTGCTCTCTCTGGGAAACAAAGGACCAAGCTATATATGTGAAATAAGACACATGGCTATGGGTGGGGCAGGGATCTCAGACAGAAAATGCATACTAATTAAAGAATGTATCTCTGGAACACCAATGGTGTGAACAAGGTGCAAGACTCAAAAATATACAACTAAACAATAGGATAAAGAGTTGCACACCAGTCACAATGTATAGAGGAATAATGAAAAGCAAAACTGCTATGGGAATCCTAGAATGAAAAATACAATGGACTATCTGAAAAAAGTGAAAAACATGAAAATGGTATATGCATAACTGCTATGAATAATAGGAATGAGAGATGTTTAGCCATTGTATTGATCAATGCAAAGGAGCCCCAAAACCAAACGCCAAGGTAATCTCTATTTTTGGGGTCCCTAACCTACGTGTAACCTCACCTGCAGTTAAATAACTTGCTCTGTATGGGAAGCAAAGGACCAAGCTATATATATGAAATAAGACACATGGCTATGGGTGGGGCAGGGTTCTCAGACAGAAAATGCATACTAATTAAAAATGTACGTCTGGAACACCAATGGTGTGAACAAGGTGCAAGACTCAAAAATATACAACTAAACAATAGGATAAAGAGTTGCACACCAGTCACAATGTATAGGGGAATAATGAAAAGCAGAACTGCTATGGGAATACTAGACTGAAAAATACAATGGACTATCTGAAAAAAGTGAAATAGAATAGTCTCGTCTTTCTATTGAGCATGGATTTAAGGCTGCCCAGGCCCATCTTACTTCATTAATGTCGATTTCGGCATCATCCATCTCTTCTTTGGACGAGGAATCTGCACCCGACAAAACCAGAAACTTGAGACCTAACACCAGAGCCACTAATGCCCGGAATAAACAAACCATAGCCTCTGACGGTGAACCGGCGGCTCCTCTTCCAGTTCAGAAGAAAGGGGGAGATTCACATCTTGAGGTAATTAATCTATCTAAACATATGCTCACCCCCCCACATATTGAGGTCCTTAAGCTTGGACTGTCATTTGTGCCCCAGACTAATTTTAATCTTTTTTCAGTAATTAAGGACCTCCACTTATTTCTGCGGAAGCTAGTACTGCATAAGTTGCATTCTAAACAAGCCTCAGGAGAACCTAGTATGTCCATCCGTGAACAGGAAGCCATAGCTACACTCGAGGAACTGGAAGAGGAGTCTGCTCTCCATCTACCAGGTAACTTTCCACGCCATACGATGCCAAAGTCCACCACGTTTCCACCCTTATCACTATGTCCCCCGATTCAAATCTTTGGGGAACTGGTGACAAGAGATATCCAGCAGCTCCCTCAGAGGGGTGGTAAAAACAACCTCACCAGGCAGCAGCAGGTGGCGTTGAGGGAAGTCCAGTCCCTTGAGGGGGTTGTGATTAAACCCGCAGACAAGGGTGGGAACGTGGTGGTATGGCCGGTTAAATTGTATGAAAGGGAGGCCTGGTGTCAGTTGAGGGACCGAGAGGCTTATGAGCCTCTCCATCATAATCCAGTGAGGGGATACACCAATGACCTGGAGATGATGCTGCTGAGGGCTTTCGAGGCGGGGATTATCCCTAAAAAATTCTATGAGGGCCTCCTCGTGAAAACACCAGTGGTTCCAATGTTTTACCTTCCCCCTAAGATACATAAAAACCCCAAGACACCTCCGGGACATCCTATTGTCTCTGGCATGGGAGGGATATGTGACGTCACATGCAAATTTATCGAACACTATTTGCATCCGCTGGTGGAGACGCTGCCCTTTCATGTCAGAGACACTTTCGACATCCTCAGGAGATTGCAGGGTCTTACCTTGGAGGAGGAGGTTATGTTGGTAACCATGGACGTCGAGGTCCTCTATTCCAGTATTGGTCACCGCGATGGTCTTGCGGCCACACAGTTCTATCTGGATGCAAGTAATCTCGATGGGTCCTTGTCCGGTCTGATCATGGAGTTGTTGGAGTTTGTGTTGACACACAGCTTCTTCGTGTTTCGGGACCGGTTCTTCCTCCAGCGGCGCGGCACTGCGATGGGGGCGGCTTGTGCGCCGTCTTACGCAAACCTCTTTCTCGGTTATTGGGAGAGGGAGGTTTTCGGGGACGGCGTGCCGGCGAGCTCCCATGCGCAGTGCTGGCTCCGCTATATTGACGACATTCTTGTCGTCTGGGGCGGAACCGGTTCTGAGCTAGAGGACTTTGTGCGTCGACTCAACTCCAACGACCTTAACATCTTCTTGACCCATCAGATCGGACCTAGGACCATCGATTTTCTTGACATCCGGATTTCTATTGAGCTTAGTGGCACAGTATCTACCACCATTTTTCGCAAGTCCACCGCGGTTAATTCCCTCCTCCACGCTACCCAGGGCATCCCAGGTCAACGGTGAATGCAATCCCGACTGGCCAGTTTCTGCGATTACGCAGACTGTGCTCTTCGGATAGTACTTTTGAATCGGGAGATATGAGGGAGAGGTTCATCAACAGGGGCTATAGTGGTAGGTCCTTCAAAAAGCGCTACCAGCGTGCCAAATATTCCCGACGGGATCCGTTACTGTCTGGGAAAGGCACGCCGGTAACATCATCTGGTCCAGTGGCTAGGTTTATTTCTACCTACTGTCGTCAGTGGGAACAAATAAGAAGTGTGTTGAGTAGGCATTGGGCTATTCTCCAAACCAAACCATCTCTTGAGGGGTATTTGCCTGAACGCCCGATGATGACAGCAAAGAGGGGTAGGAGTCTCAGAGACATGTTGGTACATAGCCATTATGTTCTTAAGAGAACCCCCCTCTTTGGCTGTGGCCCTCAACGAGTTGGTTGTTATCCATGCGGAAGCTGCCGGGGATGCCAAAACATTATTAGAGCTACTACCTTCTGCTCTGCAGATGGAACAAGAGAATTTTCCATCCGAGAATATATCTCCTGCAGCACATCTGGCGTAATTTATTACGCCACATGTGGCTGTGGCAAGATATATATCGGTCTTACTTCCCGGGAGCTCCGTATCCGCATTAGGGAGCATGTGCGGGACATCTCAGCAGCTAAGGAGACCACCAACCCAGAATCCCTAAAAACGATACCTCGTCACTTCAGAGAGGTCCATAATTGTGACCCAACATCTCTGCGAGTTCGGGGTATTGATAGGGTGCACCTTGGGATTCGGGGGGGGGTGACCTCAAAAAACACCTGGCACAGGTTGAGTGCCACTGGATTTTCACCCTTGGTACTCAGGCACCACATGGGCTAAACGAACGGCTCTCCTTTGCCCCGTTCCTCTAACTATACTATCCAGCATCGTTTTTTATTTAATTGGTCTTTAGTGTGGAGACTGACCCTGTCTTAGAATCCCTTTTGGGATATGACTTTTATGATATATGCGTCTGTGCTGTGTGCAATGTACCAGGCGCATTCACATATATTTAGCTTTCCTTCCATATACTATGGCGGATGTTTGTGCTGTACCTGTGGCAGCTCTATTATGACTCAATTTTAACAGTGTGTTTTTATATTTGTTTAGCTAATATGGACCCATTGCCACTCTTTTGCCGCTTCCCTCCCATTCCAAGCTCCTTTGGAAGAATGAACAGGAATCTCACGGCAACCATGCCTTGTAAATGAGTCCTACATGCCGGGATCCACTAAGGAATCATGCTGCAATTGCATATTTATGTATATGTACCGCTATGTGACTATTCACGTTTATCTTTTGATGTATATGGATTACTATGCGCTTCCTGCAGACGTCTGCTGTTTCTGCTTCTTTCCTCCTTTTTTCTCATCAACCCTTACCTCTCCACGATTCCCTTTACTACCTTGTAAAGATGGTACATACTTAGTGTTTACGTAGTCCATAGGTGATCGCGGTGTGATTATGTTTTGTCTTGGCTATGTCTAGTTTGCTGGCTAAGAAGGGTTGAATGGGAGGTACATGTGACGTATCATCGTGGAAGTATCCGCCTTTTGGGCGCGTCTGTGGTGGCGTCCTTAGCAGCGGAGAACCGGAAGTATTGGTGACGTCACAGGAAGTTTTCTTCCATCCGGCCTCCGCTGCCGACGCTGAACCACAGCGCGACCCGTAGCGGTTGAAACCACTATGACGCGCCGATGAATGGGCGTTCCAGGAGCAATTAGGGTCCCTTTATAATGCTCGTACTGTGCACCTATTTTATCTGTCCCCCGACGAAGCACACTACGCGAAACACGTGTTGGGACGCCGGTCCCCACGTGTTTACTCGGGTTAAACTAGGTGATCTGATAGTTTGGTAAGCCACTTTGCCTTTGTTATGCCATGCATTGAGATTTTTCTTGCCACTTTGCTGGCAATTTTTGCACTTGCATCTGGGCAACTAGCTGTTTATCTGGGCACCTTGTCAGATCACTTTGAGATCTGGTATCCTTCCCTGGGTCACGTGGGGTTTCTTCCCCTTCATCACTTCCTATATCCTGGTTCTTCATTGTGATAAATATCTATGTTATTTTTTATATGAATATATTTAAAATAAAATGTTTATACATTTCAATCACGTCTTGTTCTTGGGTATCTTGTTTACTCGGTAAATTTAAAAACTACTCTTTAATCTAAGATTTTCAATTCAATCTGAGTTGTTACCTTTTATATGTAACCTACGGTTCCTATATGTTTTATGTTGTAGTACCAGAGATGGCAAGATTTCTCACAACTGGATTGGATGTCAATAATTAGTTGGCTGAAGGAAAGGATATAATCTCAGATCATAATTTTTCAACCCTGGTACACTCCCTCCTACAATACTGCCTTTAAAGAATTCAGCAAGACTTACAAGAACCAAATAACCTCATGGTGGGTGGTTCAAAGTCTTGAAAATTATATTAAAGCGGGCATAGTTCCAACACATCTTAGAATATCATTCACACTGAACCCCTGCTATAGGAATACTACACTTTTAGAGAAACGGGAAGCTGTAGTTACTAGTAGCTCCCGTAGGAGTCGTATGTGTGTGCATAGTGGTCCATATATTCACAAGGTTTGAGTGCAGCTACATGCATGTTAATTTCTGTTCTAAATATTAGTGTTTGGAATATTGGAATAGTTAGAATGTTAACAACAATAAATTTCACTTATAGAGAGGTGTTAGATGGTAGTTCTCGGTAATGCCATCTAGATAGAAATGGTGTATAATAAACATGATGAGCAGTGGATTATGCATGCAGTATCCCCTAAAATATGTTAGTGGCTGGAAGTAAATATAAAGGGTATTGATAACAATAAGGTATTAGGTATTACCACAGGAGGTCAAGGAAAGGAAGTGGAAGGAGAGCTGCAGGGAGGATTCCAACGGCAACAAAGACAGCCGTTGGAATCCCAAAAAGTCTTCTCTTTATAGTAGACTTAGATACTGAAACATCTACTTCCTGGAGAGTGTTCTCCAACTGGGTGGACATTGTGAAGAGGTTTTTCTTCACCAAGGAAAAGATTCTGCGATCATCCACTGTCGTTTTCTGTGGTTTTCCACTTCTTATTAATTACTAGGGATGATCGAATACCACAAATATTCGGCTTCACGAATATTCACCGAAAAGGTCGCCGCTATTCGACTATTCGCGAATATTCGATACGCAATGTAAGTCTATGGGAAACCCGAATAACACCTGAATAACAACTATTCGGGCTTCCCATAGGCTTACATTGCGCATCGAATATTCGCATAGCGGCGACCTAGTCATCAGATATTCACGAAAGCGAATATTCTGGTATTCAATCATCCCTATTAATTACCCAAGTTCACCAGCACACTATTTTTTTTTGTAGATTATACCAAACTATTGATTTGGCCACTCTTAACATTTCTGCTATATCTCTTTTTACAGCCTAATAATTGTCTATTTCTCTTCCATTTAGAGCTCCTTTGACCCAATGTTGTGAGTTCAGGGAAACAGCTTCCAAATCCAAATGCCACAAGTGGAATAAGCTACAGACCTTCTACCTGCTTAATTGATAATGGATTTACAAGCCTATTAAAGAGCTTTTGAGATAATTGTCCAATTACCTTTGGTCCCTTAAAGAAGAGGCAGCTACATAAAAAATAACTCTCTCCTACACCCTTTCTCCAATTAGTATTTGAATAACCTCAAATTAAAGCTGCACTAAAGTCTGCACTTTAAGCCCATATTGATTATAAAACTATCTTGAATAAATGCTAAAACTTGTAACTATCCAAATATCTCTGGAACTAACTGTTTATAGAATGTGTTTTTGCTATTATACCATGAATGCCATATATTTTTAATGCAATATTTAAGCAAAATATAAATGAATCGTACATGGTGTATATTGTAAGCAGTTATCCAGTATCGCCTATGTTTTTTAACCAAAATATATATATAGCTAAACTTGGAAAAAAAACAACAAAAAAACAAAGATTTTTTTTGTTTTGTTTGTTCTTTTAATAAGGGATATAGTCCTGCTGCCAAGAAACAACTACCTTAGAGCTCATAAAAGAATCAGCATACAATTACCTGTTGAGAAGTCCAGATGTTTTCTCAAGAGCTGTGCCTGCATCACACCCGTAACATGATGGCTGTGTTATACAGTCAGCATCTATCTTTATCAGCACTAAACTGAGCTAAGCAGAAAAAGCTGTAAGTCCATGCTCTATGGCATGCTTACAGCCTCCACTTAAAGTATACTGAGCAGTGACTGAAGCCTATGCGGCATGCCTGTATTTCTGAAAGCCAAAGGCTGCTGGAAAGAATAAAGTTCATTTTCTCCCAGTAGTTGTGCTGTTAATGTGGCGTTTGAGCAAATTTAGAATGCTTTTAACTTGTTGAATGACCTCGTATCTGCAGGTTAATAGCATGTAATGACATGACAGAATCCCTTTAAGTATTTCTGATATTGCAGCTAGGGAGGTGTCTTCAGTGCAGTCATGTAAAACAGTCTCTTGTGACTTCACTAGCATAGATTAACCTTCATTTTATGTCTGTCAGAACATTGGCTGTCTACTTTTTCCTCACTACGACGCTGGCTTTTTATGATTGGACTTCGTCCTTGTGTGTTGAAAGTACACGCTCAATGGGCTCAAAGAAATGAAATGCCCAGCTGAATGATAGTAAATGTAATGCCAATAATTTTGATGCCTTGCATTTACACAACGGAATGGAGAAAACAATACGGGAAAAACATACAACTAAATTACTACTTCTGTGCAGGAATTTACAGTTTATAAGTTGAAAAGTTGTGAAAGGTACTTTTTAAAGCACCACTCCAGCATTTGTTTCTTTTTTTTTCCACTACAGGAGTGATGTTTTTTTTCTAACTTCCCTGCCCCTGATCTTATACTCTCCCGCCAGCTTTTTAACCTTCTATTGGCACTGTTCCTGTCCACATCAGGCAGTTTGCGATCTGTTGTTTTGCTCCAGTGTTTTCATGGAGCGAGACGGAGATGACTCTTCAATGCAAGTCTATGAGAACCTCATTCTGGCCTCATTCTGGCTCTCATATACTTGGATTGAGAGCTTGTGATGTAACTTCTGACTTCCTGCCAGTCAGAAATTGCGTTCATAAGATGGCGCTGAGAAACCAAAGTGGCAGTGATAAAAGGTGAAGCCACCATAGTGTGAGTATAAGACAGGTGGCAAGGTCCTTAGTTTAAAGGGAACCTGTCACCACTTTTTCTGGCTATAAGCTGTGCCCTCCACCACAGGGCTCTTATATACAGCATTCTAACATGCTGTATATAAGAGCCCAGGCCGCTGTGACTACATAAAAAACACTTTATAATACCTACCTAACGGTCGCGCTGCGGTGGAATTGGGTCACAGAGGTGTCTCCGTTGTCCGGCGCTGGCGCCTCCTCTTTCAGCCATCTTCGTCCTCCTTCTTCTGAAGCCGTGGTGCATGACGCGTCCAATATCACCCACACTCGCCTACATTCAGGTCCTGAACAGGCGCACTTTGATCTGCCCTGAATAGGGCAGATCAAAGTATTGTAGTGCGCCTGCGCAGGACCAGCGAGTGTGTATGACGTAGACGCGTCATGCACACAGGCTTCAGAAAGAATACAAAGAAGGCCAAAAGAGGCGGCGCTGGTACCGGAGAACGGAAACGCCTCCGTGACCCAATTCCACCGCAGCGCGACCGTTAGGTAAGTATTATAAAGTGTTTTTTATGTTGTCACAGCGGCCTGGGCTCTTATATACAGCATGTTAGAATGCTGTATATAAAAGCCCTGTGGTGGTGGCCGCAGCTTATAGCCAAAAAAAGTGGTGACAGGTTCCCTTTAAAGTGTGCCTGTCACCAGATTTGGCGACTATAAGTTGCTGCCTCCACCAGTGAGCTCTTCTATACAGCATTCCAAAATGCTATAAATAAGAGCCCAGGGTGCTTTGTAGAATGTAAAAAAACACCTTTATTACACTCATCTAGAGGGTGGTCCTGTCCAATGGGCTTCGCTGCCCTCCAGTCCAGCACCTCCTCTGTTGTGATAACCATCCACCTACTTCTGGGGCCTATGTGCATGACACGTCTTACGTCATCCACAGAGGCTGGCATTGCATTTTAGTGCAAGCGCACTTTGACCTACCCTACTCAGGGCAGGTCAAAGTATTGTAGTGTGCATGCACAGGCGGTCTTTCACCTTTCCTTGCGCCTGCGCATTACAGTACTTTGATCTGCCCTCAGCAATGCAGATCAAAGTGTGCCTGCGCAGGACCGAAATGCTGGTCTGTGTGCATGACGTAGGACACATAACCCACAATGGGCTGGGTAGAAGGAGGATGGTGATCGCCGCAGAGAGGAAGCACCAGAATAAATAGCATCATCACCTATCGGACCAGACCAACCCCTAGGTGAGTATTATAAAAGTCTTTTTTTACGTTATACAGCACGGCCTGGGCTCTTATATACAGTATTCTAGAATGCTGTATATAAGAGCTCAGTGGTGGTGGCCGCAGCTCATAGGGGCCAAATCTGGTTACAGGTTCCCTTTATAGCACCCCTCCAGCGCTGAAAAAAAAAATGCTGGAATGATGCTTTAAGTAAAGATGGTTACTACATTGTAACAGAAGAAAAATCAGTTGTTTTTGCGATTTTCCTTAAAAACTTTATTTGACATTGATAGCGGTTGATAGTTGCCTCTTAGCTGTTTCCAGGTAAAGAAACAGATTAATATTTGTAGATAATATAAATTTAGTATGATTCATCCACTTAATGTTTAACTCTAAAATCAGGAGATTATATTATTACTAGTTCATACCATGCTTTAATCAGGGTAATCATTGACTATTTTTTTATTTGAAGTCAATGGAAAAAAAGAGAATACACCTGCTCCATTCAGTGCCAGAGGTTATTGAACATTTTGCTCATCGTTTAACCAGTGCATTAGACTTCTGGCACATTGTTAAAACTAGAGAGGGGGGAGCCAGCACATCTGAGAATGGCATGCAGCAAATAAAAGTGTAAATTCACAGATTTATTCCAACTGTACTATAATACAAAATGAGATTTTTAGCAAATAATTGATCAATTCTTTGAGCCACCCCTGCCACGTCATGGCAAATCTCAATAGGGGGTTCCTTCTCTATATTTTATATTTTATTGTGCCATGTGGCCTCCTAGATAAATTAAAAGCAGAACCATATTATAGCACATATACCTGTGACCTTTTATAACCACTTCCATGTCGCAAAAAGAGGCAACTGCGGATAAAAGGTAGCCCAGGTCCCAGCATATGCAGCAGACGCCACACACGCCAGGACAATGTCAGAACTGACCTTCATAGTGCCAGACCAGCAACCATAAATAAAAGCGGACCAGACCCAAGTATGGTGCTTAATTAGCAATGCTTGTGGAAAAGGGTGAGGTGTCTGAATGTGAATAGCCACCAACAGGAGGAATATTTGCAAACCAACATCAGGCGTACATGGCATGGGGGAGGTCAGTCACCGGACCAATGTAGCATAACTTCAAGCAAAAAGAGAGAGTGGGAGCCGGCACATCTGAGAGTGGCATGCATCAAATAAAAGTGTAAAACCACCCCCTAGGTATTATAAAAATCTTTTTTTTACGTTATACAGCGCGACCTGGGCCCTTACATACAGTATTCTGGAATGCTGTATATATCAGTGGTGGTGGCCGCAGCTCATAGGGGACAAATCTGGTGACAGGTTCCCTTTAAAAGCACCCCTACAGCACTGAAAAAAAATGCTGGAGTGATGTTTTAAGTAAAGATGGTTACTACATTGTAACAGAAGAAAAATCAGTTGTTTTTGCTATTTTCCTTAACAACTTTAGTTGACATTGATAGCCATGGTCTGTGCACATGAAACCAGCAATCCAAAGAAGAATTGTATCTGTTAGGCTGCTTTCACACTACGTCTTTTTAACATGCGTCCTGAACGGTTTTTTGCTGCAAAAGCGGATCCTGCTTTTACAGCAAAAAACGCATGCAAACGCATGTCTTATTTTGCAGGATCCTGTCACTGGATGTTTAGGGGCGGGCATTGGAGTCATGTGATCGGGAGTGAGGGGAACTAAACGTGCCAGACTGGGAGCCGGCTTCTTACAACTGCGGAGGTTCGTAACCAAGGTAAACATCGGGTATACTTGCTTGGATACCCGATATTTACTTTGGTTACAAGCGTCTGCAGCTGCTAGGAGCCGGGCTCCCTGCACACGTTACCAATGTAAACATCGGGTAACTAAGATAAGTGGTTACCCGATATTTACCTTGGTTACGAGTGTCCGCAGCTCTCAGGTGGGGGAGAGAGGGAGGGGGAGAGAGACAGAGGGAGGAGAGAGATAGACTGATCACGGAGGCTGGCTTCTGGGCATGCTCAGTAGAGCAAGCAGGATCCTGCCTATCAGCATGCCAGCGTTCACATGCGTTTGCGTGCTGTTTAGTCAGGATCCAGCAATTTCCAGAAGTTGGACGCAGCTCAAAAACGCTACAAGTAGCGTTTTTGAAAGATGTTAAAAAACTGCAACTCGCTGGATCCTCACTATAACGCACGCAAACGCAGGTGAACGCATGTTAACGCGAGTCCATTGCAAATGCATTGAAATGAAAACGCATTTGCACTGGATCCATTTCTGCGTTAAAAAAACGTTCAGGACGCATGTTAAAAAGACGTAGTGTGAAAGCAGCCTTACAAAGCAATCCTCCTTCCAACAATAAAATTAAAGTTGCATTGAATACAGAATAGAAATAATTTTAATTATTAAAAATAATATTTATAAAAATAAATTTGAACTTAATTCACCATTATTCTTGCTTATTTATCTTTAAAACGTGAAACCTGGTGATTTTTTTTATTTCATCGTTTTATATTTTGTTTCCTTATCAATTGTTTTCAAATGGTTTGTGCTGTAACACTATGTTCTATACTAATTAGTCACCACTAGAGTTGAGCGCGGTTCGAGGTTCTCCAGTTCTAGGCTCGAGTGATTTTGGGGCCTGTTCTAGATCGAACTAGAACTCGAGCTTTTTGCAAAAGCTCGATAGTTCTAGAAACGTTCGAGAACGGTTCTAGCAGCAAAAAAACAGCTAATTCCTAGCTGGCTTTCCGCTGTAATAGTGTAAGTCACTCTGTGACTCACACTATTATGACATTTCAGTGTATAGTGTGCGTGAACAGCGCCTTCAGATCACTCCTGTTTGTATAATGGCTGCCACTAGGTTCCTTGTCTTCCTTCCCTAAGCGCGCGCGTGTAGTGGGGAGGGCCATTATGTCAGCCAATCCCAGACACACACACAGCTAAGTGGACTTTTAGCCAGAGAAGCAACGGCATGTGTGATAGGATGTCCATGTCACATGTCCCTGCATTATAAAAACGAGTATCTGGCCGTCCGGACGCCATTATCTCTTCTGCGTCCTTGGTGTCAGACATCACTGGCGCAGCTCCGTCCTTTGTCCTATCGCCGATACTGCTGTATGCGCTCCATACACAGCGCTGGACAGCATAGGGATAGCACTTTCCATCAGTCCTTTTAAGGGCTCGTACCGGCAGGGTCAGAGCCATAGGTGACAGGTCCTGAAAACAGAGACAGCGTCTGTGTAGCTAAGGTCCGGGATTTCGTCGCTGCATTTCCCCATCAGGAGGGAATAGAAAGGCAGGCTTCCATTCCTCTACCCAGAGCCCCACAATCCTGGCACTGTACCCTCCTGTCCTCTGCACACTCCAACTCATTATAACTAAGCCATTATACTAGCAAACACTCAGTGTACCTAGTGGCATCCTAAATGTGGCTATTGGACTTTGCTATAGTCCCACTAGTGCAAAGATATTTGCAGCACCTCTGCCTGCATTGCACACTCCAACTCATTATAACTAAGCCATTATACTAGCAAACACTCAGTGTACCTAGTGGCATCCTAAACGTGGCTATTGGACTTTGCTATAGTCCTACTAGTGCAAAGATATTTGCAGCACCTCTGCCTGCATTGCACACTCCAACTCATTATAACTAAGCCATTATACTAGCAAACACTCAGTGTACCTAGTGGCATCCTAAACGTGGCTATTGGACTTTGCTATAGTCCCACTAGTGCAAAGATATTTGCAGCACCTCTACCTGCATTGCACACTCCAACTCATTATAACTAAGCCATTATACTAGCAAACACTCAGTGTACCTAGTGGCATCCTAAACGTGGCTATTGGACTTTGCTATAGTCCCACTAGTGCAAAGATATTTGCAGCACCTCTGCCTGCATTGCACACTCCAACTCATTATAACTAAGCCATTATACTAGCAAACACTCAGTGTACCTAGTGGCATCCTAAACGTGGCTATTGGACTTTTGTCTAGTCACACTAGTGCAAAGACATTTGCAGCACCTCTGCCTGCATTGCACACTCCAACTCATTATAACTAAGCCATTATACTAGCAAACACTCAGTGTACCTAGTGGCATCCTAAACGTGGCTATTGGACTTTTGTCTAGTCACACTAGTGCAAAGACATTTGCAGCACCTCTACTTGCATTGCACACTCCAACTCATTATAACTAAGCCATTATACTAGCAAACACTCAGTGTACCTAGTGGCATCCTAAACGTGGCTATTGGACTTTTGTCTAGTCACACTAGTGCAAAGACATTTGCAGTACCTCTACCTGCATTGCACACTCCAACTCATTATAACTAAGCCATTATACTAGCAAACACTCAGTGTACCTAGTGGCATCCTAAACGTGGCTATTGGACTTTTGTCTAGTCACACTAGTGCAAAGACATTTGCAGCACCTCTACCTGCATTGCACACTCCAACTCATTATAACTAAGCCATTATACTAGCAAACACTCAGTGTACCTAGTGGCATCCTAAACGTGGCTATTGGACTTTTGTCTAGTCACACTAGTGCAAAGACATTTGCAGCATCTCTACCTGCATTGCACACTCCAACTCATTATAACTAAGCCATTATACTAGCAAACACTCAGTGTACCTAGTGGCATCCTAAACGTGGCTATTGGACTTTTGTCTAGTCACACTAGCGCAAAGACATTTGCAGCACCTCTACCTGCATTGCACACTCCAACTCATTATAACTAAGCCATTATACTAGCAAACACTCAGTGTACCTAGTGGCATCCTAAACGTGGCTATTGGACTTTTGTCTAGTCACACTAGTGCAAAGACATTTGCAGCACCTCTACCTGCATTGCACACTCCAACTCATTATAACTAAGCCATTATACTAGCAAACACTCAGTGTACCTAGTGGCATCCTAAACGTGGCTATTGGACTTTGCTATAGTCCCACTAGTACAAAGATATTTGCAGCACCTCTGCCCGCATTGCACACTCCAACTCATTATAACTAAGCCATTATACTAGCAAACACTCAGTGTACCTAGTGGCATCCTAAACGTGGCTATTGGACTTTGCTATAGTCCCACTAGTGCAAAGATATTTGCAGCACCTCTGCCTGCATTGCACACTCCAACTCATTATAACTAAGCCATTATACTAGCAATTGATGCTGCCAGTTTAAGGGCCGTAGTTGCATTGTCAGGGATATTTATTCTTTATTATTCTGCTGTTAATAAAGCTAGACCACCGCTGCAATCTACACCACCTCTCAATTTTTACTACCACATTTTAAGTGCACAATCTTTTCGCAATCAACATGAGTGGCAAAATGACAGATGCTGGTGGAAAGGGGAAGAGGCGTGGTGGAAAAGGAAAAAAAGGGTTTGTCCGTGGGGAAGGTGGCAAAGCTCCATTATCATCTGCTGAAGAGAGACCATCTACCAGCAAAAGTAAGATGTCTACTACTTACCGTGGACAATCCGATGTGCTCCCTTTTTTACGTACACGAACAACAGGAACAAAGGTAGATGATGGCCAAAAAAGGAAAATGCTTGAATGGATCTCAAGTGGTCCAACAAGTGCCCTCTCAGCCACTTCAAGTACCGCATCCAAAAAACACCAGTCCTCTGAGTTGTCATCCCAATCAAACTTGCTTTCTCCCAGCTCTGAAGTCTCCATCAGCCCTGCACAGTATGGTGGAACTGAGATGGCTGAGTCTGCAGAGCTGTTCAGTCACACTATAGCCTGGGAATCAGAGGTCTGCTCCCAAGCTACAGTGAGTACAGAACAGGAAATGGTCTGCAGTGATGCCCAGAACCTTTGTGACTCTGATTCAGGCCGTGAGGACCAAGTTTCTGAGCATAATGTTGACCCTTTGTCACAAACTGTAACACCTGTGGTTATAGACAATGAGGAACATACTGATGAAGATGAGACACAGATACCCGATTGGGATGACAACTTAAATATTCGGTCAGGGCAAGAAGAGGCTCGGTCTGAGGGGGAGGGGAGTGCAAACACAACAATTGATGATGAAGTTCTAGATCCCACCTACTGTCAACCCACAGTCAGGCACTCGAGGAGGTCAACAGAGGTGGTGGAGGAGGATGCAACTGATGACGAAGTTACCTTGCGCCTTCCTGGACACAGTCGGGGAACTGGTAGCACGTCTACAACTGCATCCTCAGCCACCACTCTGCCTCTGAGCATTATTCGGGGTGGATCAACAGGTCGCATGGCCTCTAAGCCTGGCCTAGCCTGGTCCTTTTTTGACATAGAAAAAGATCGCCCAAATTATGTGATCTGTAAAATTTGTCATGGTTCTCTTAGTAGAGGTCAAAACCTCAGCAGTTTGACAACTTCTTCCATGAATCGTCACATGAATAAATATCATATGTCCCGGTGAGAAGCTCACCGTGCTGCAATGCGGCCTAGCGGAGCGAACCATCCACCGCCTGCCCCTTCCAGTGCATCCGCGCGCTCTTTATCTTCTAGGACTGTGGGGACAGCTGTCACACCTGTTTTTCCACCCACAACTTCCACCACTGTAACCGCAACAGGCAGTTTGCTTGGTAGGTCGTCAGTTGGTTTGGAAGGGGAAACAAGTGAGTGTGTACAGCTCTCTCAGACATCGATAGCACCAACGTTGGATGAAGGCAACATCATGTCTCCGCCTGCACTTTCCTCACAAACCTGCATTTTTCCAGGGACACCCTACTCAACACCGTCTACACACAGCAGCCAGATCTCTGTCCCTCAGATGTGGTCAAATAAAAGGCCACTTCCTGCGACCCATGAGAAAGCTAAGAGGTTGACTCTATCCCTCTGTAAGCTGTTGGCTACCGAAATGCTGCCTTTCCACCTAGTGGACACACAGGATTTTAGAGACCTTATGTCTGTCGCTGTGCCCCAGTACCAGATGCCTAGTCGCCACTACTTCTCTAAGAAAGGTGTGCCCGCACTACACCAGCATGTCGCACACAACATCACCGCTTCCTTGAGAAACTCTGTGTGTCAACGGGTGCATTTCACCACCGATACTTGGACCAGTAAGCATGGACAGGGACGTTACATGTCGCTGACTGGGCACTGGGTGACTATGGTGATAGATGGTGAAGGGTCTGCTGCACAAGTCTTGCCGTCCCCACGACTTGTGTGTCAATCCTCTGTCTGTCCAAGTTCCGCCACTGCTTCTGCCTCCTCCACCTCATCTGGGTCCTCCACCTCCGCCCCAAGCCTGCCTGGTCAGGCCACCAGCGTTCTCACTGCGCAGAAGGAATCACGCACCCCTCATTACTATGCTGGCAGCAGAGCGCAACGGCATCAGGCGGTCTTTAGCTTGACATGTTTTGGGAATAAGAGTCACACAGCTGAGGAGTTGTGGTCAGCTCTGCGGTCCGAGTTTAATAAATGGTTGTCTCCACTCAACCTGCAGCCTGGTAAGGCCGTGTGCGACAATGCTGCAAACCTGGGTGCGGCCCTTCGTCTGGGCAAGGTGACACACGTACCTTGTATGGCTCACGTGTTGAACCTTGTCGTCCAGCAATTTTTAACACACTATCCCGGCCTAGATGGCCTTCTGAACAGGGCACGAAAACTGTCTGCTCACTTCCGCCGTTCAAGCGCCGCAGCTGAGCGACTTGCATCGCTCCAGAAGTCTTTCGGCCTGTCGGTTCATCGCCTGAAATGCGATGTGGCGACACGCTGGAATTCAACTCTCCACATGTTACAGCGACTGTGGCAGCACCGCCGAGCCCTGGTGCAATACGTCATGACGTACAGCCTGGGCCAACGAGATGCAGAGGTGGGTCAGATCACCCTGATGGAGTGGTCTCAGATCAAGGACCTATGCACCCTTCTGCACAGTTTCGACATGGCGACGAATATGTTTAGCGCTGACAATGCCATTATCAGCATGACGATTCCAGTCATTTACATGCTGGAGCACACGCTAAACACTATTCGGAGTCAGGGGGTGGGACAACAGGAAGGGGATGAACTACAGGAGGATTCATATGCACAAGACACAACAACATCACCAAGGTCCAGACGTTCATCATCACCAAGGCGCCAGGCATGAGACCATGGGGGACAGGGATCAACAAGGGTGCATGGTAGCAGGCGAGATGTTGAGGAAGGTGCAGGAGAACATGAAGAAATGGAGGACGAACTGTCCATGGACATGGAAGACTCAGCAGATGAGGGAGACCTTGGTCAAATTTCAGTTGAAAGAGGTTGGGGGGAGATGTCAGAGGAAGAAAGAACGGTTAGCACCTCTATGCCACAAATACAGCGTGGACTTGGTCCGCATGGCTGCGCAAGACACATGAGTGCCTTCTTGTTGCACTACCTCCAACATGACCCTCGTATTGTCAAAATTAGAAGTGATGATGACTACTGGCTTGCCACACTATTAGATCCCCGGTACAAGTCCAAATTTTGTGACATAATTCCAGCCATAGAAAGGGACGCACGTATGCAGGAGTATCAGCAGAAGCTGTTACTCGATCTTAGCTCGGCTTTTCCACCAAACAACCGTGCAGGTGCAGGGAGGGAATCTCCCAGTTGTAACTTGCCAAACATGGGACGGTCTCGTCATCTTCAACAGTCTACCCGTACCAGTAGGACCGTATCTGGTGCTGGTAACAGCAATTTTATGGAATCTTTTCATAATTTTTTTAGACCCTCTTTTGCAAGGCCACCAGAGACAACAAGTCTGACACATAGTCAACGGCTGGAGAGGATGATACAGGAGTATCTCCAAATGAACATCGATGCCATGACTTTGCAAATGGAGCCTTGCTCCTTTTGGGCTTCAAATCTAGAAAAATGGCCAGAGCTCGCAACTTACGCCTTGGAGATTTTGTCGTGTCCAGCTGCCAGCGTTGTCTCTGAACGTGTCTTCAGTGCTGCTGGGTGTGTGCTGACAGATAAGCGCACGCGTCTGTCCAGTGACAATGTGGACAGACTGACGTTCATCAAAATGAACAAGTCATGGATCCAGAAGGAATTTACTACCCCTGTGTCATCCTGGGGAGAGTAAATGCTTGTGGATTTGGAATGTGCTTGATGCAAATCAAAACATCCTGTTTGCAACTAGGGCACAACTGCTGCCACTGAAGGGGTGGGTGTGTGTGGGGCCCAATTTTTTGAAAAAAGGGAGACTCCGCTTGAAGTAACCCTTGCTTACATTGTTTTTAAAAGAAGCCAAGATGAACAGAGCTGGGATCAGGAAAGACTTTGCTACCTACCCCGGTGTCATCCTGGGGACGGTTAATTATGGCGTATTTTTGAATGTGCTTGATGCAAATCTAGCTGTGAAGTGTACAACTGGGGCACAACTGCTGCCACTGAAGGGGTGGGTGTGTGTGGGGCCCAATTTTTTGAAAAAAGGGAGACTCCGCTTGGAGTAACCCTTGCTTGCTGTGTTTTTTAAAAGGAGCCAAGATGAACAGAGCTGGGATCAGGAAAGACTTTGCTACCTACCCTGGTGTCATCCTGGGGACGGTTAATTATGGCGTATTTTTGAATGTGCTTGATGTAAATCTAGCTGTGAAGTGTACAACTGGGGCACAACTGCTGCCACTGAAGGGGTGGGTGTGTGTGGGGCCCAATTTTTGGAAAAAAGGGAGACTCCGCTTGGAGTAACCCTTGCTTGCTGTGTTTTTTAAAAGGAGCCAAGATGAACAGAGCTGGGATCAGGAAAGACTTTGCTACCTACCCTGGTGTCATCCTGGGGATGGTTAATTATGGCGTATTTTTGACTGTGCTTGATGCAAATCTATCTGTGAAGTGTAAGACTGGGGCACAACTGCTGCCACTGAAGGGGTGGGTGTGTGTGGGGCCCAATTTTTGGAAAAAAGGGAGACTCCGCTTGGAGTAACCCTTGCTTCCTGTGTTTTTTAAAAGGAGCCAAGATGAACAGAGCTGGGATCAGGAAAGAGTTTGCTACCTACCCTGGTGTCATCCTGGGGACGGTTAATTATGGCGTATTTTTGAATGTGCTTGATGCAAATCTAGCTGTGAAATGTACAACTGGGGCACAACTGCTGCCACTGAAGGGGTGGGTGTGTGTGGGGCCCAATTTTTTGAAAAAAGGGAGACTCCGCTTGGAGTAACCCTTGCTTGCTGTGTTTTTTAAAAGGAGCCAAGATGAACAGAGCTGGGATCAGGAAAGACTTTGCTACCTACCCTGGTGTCATCCTGGGGACGGTTAATTATGGCGTATTTTTGAATGTGCTTGATGCAAATCTAGCTGTGAAGTGTACAACTGGGGCACAACTGCTGCCACTGAAGGGGTGGGTGTGTGTGGGGCCCAATTTTTGGAAAAAAAGGGAGACTCCGCTTGGAGTAACCCTTGCTTGCTGTGTTTTTTAAAAGGAGCCAAGATGAACAGAGCTGGGATCAGGAAAGACTTTGCTACCTACCCTGGTGTCATCCTGGGGACGGTTAATTATGGCGTATTTTTGAATGTGCTTGATGCAAACCTAGCTGTGAATTGTACAACTGGGGCACAACTGCTGCCACTGAATGGGTGGGTGTGTGTGTGGCCCAATTTTTGGAAAAAAGGAAGACTCCGCTTGGAGTCACCTTGCGGTGTTTTACATGATTTTAGAAGGGCGTGCCATGCCTATATCTGTGTCTCCTCCTCTCTTTCCTTGTCCTGCTCTTTTGTTTTCACATGAGTATACAGTTAGGTCCAGAAATATTTGGACAGTGACACAATTTTCGCGAGTTGGGCTCTGCATGCCACCACATTGGATTTGAAATGAAACCTCTACAACAGAATTCAAGTGCAGATTGTAACGTTTAATTTGAAGGTTTGAACAAAAATATCTGATAGAAATTGTAGGAATTGTACACATTTCTTTACAAACACTCCACATTTTAGGAGGTCAAAAGTAATTGGACAAATAAACCAAACACAAACAAAATATTTTTATTTTCAATATTTTGTTGCGAATACTTTGGAGGCAATCACTGCCTTAAGTCTGGAACCCATGGACATCACCAAACGCTGGGTTTCCTCCTTCTTAATGCTTTGCCAGGCCTTTACAGCCGCAGCCTTCAGGTCTTGCTTGTTTGTGGGTCTTTCCGTCTTAAGTCTGGATTTGAGCAAGGGAAATGCATGCTCAATTGGGTTAAGATCTGGTGATTGACTTGGCCATTGCAGAATGTTCCACTTTTTTGCACTCATGAACTCCTGGGTAGCTTTGGCTGTATGCTTGGGGTCATTGTCCATCTGTACTATGAAGCGCCGTCCGATCAACTTTGCGGCATTTGGCTGATTCTGGGCTGAAAGTATATCCCGGTACACTTCAGAATTTATCCGGCTACTCTTGTCTGCTGTTATGTCATCAATAAACACAAGTGACCCAGTGCCATTGAAAGCCATGCATGCCCATGCCATCACGTTGCCTCCACCATGTTTTACAGAGGATGTGGTGTGCCTTGGATCATGTGCCGTTCCCTTTCTTCTCCAAACTTTTTCTTCCCATCATTCTGGTACAGGTTGATCTTTGTCTCATCTGTCCATAGAATACTTTTCCAGAACTGAGCTGGCTTCATGAGGTGTTTTTCAGCAAATTTAACTCTGGCCTGTCTATTTATGGAATTGATGAATGGTTTGCATCTAGATGTGAACCCTTTGTATTTACTTTCATGGAGTCTTCTCTTTACTGTTGACTTAGAGACAGATACACCTACTTCACTGAGAGTGTTCTGGATTTCAGTTGATGTTGTGAACAGGTTCTTCTTCACCAAAGAAAGTATGCGGCGATCATCCACCACTGTTGTCATCCGTGGACGCCCAGGCCTTTTTGAGTTCCCATACTCACCAGTCAATTCCTTTTTTCTCAGAATGTACCCGACTGTTGATTTTGCTACTCCAAGCATGTCTGCTATCTCTCTGATGGATTTTTTCTTTTTTTTCAGCCTCAGGATGTTCTGTTTCACCTCAATTGAGAGTTCCTTAGACCGCATGTTGTCTGGTCACAGCAACAGCTTCCAAATGCAAAACAACACACCTGTAATCAACCCCAGACCTTTTAACTACTTCATTGATTACAGGTTAACGAGGGAGACGCCTTCAGAGTTAATTGCAGCCCTTAGAGTCCCTTGTCCAATTACTTTTAGTCCCTTGAAAAAGAGGAGGCTAGGCATTACAGAGCTATGATTCCTAAACCCTTTCTCCGATTTGGATGTGAAAACTCTCATATTGCAGCTGGGAGTGTGCACTTTCAGCCCATATTATATATATAATTGTATTTCTGAACATGTTTTTGTAAACAGCTAAAATAACAAAACTTGTGTCACTGTCCAAATATTTCTGGCCCTGACTGTATGTCCTTGTCACTTTCTCATGTGTTTGTGTTGTGTTGTGAGTTGTTTGTCACCTTTTGGACACCTTTGAGGGTGTTTTCTATGTGTTTTTATGTGTTTGTGAATGCCTGCCATTGTTTCCTATGCGGTTCGAGTTCGGTTCGTCGAACTTTCGACGAACCGAACTCGAACGGGACCTCCGTTCGGCGAACCGACCTCGAGCCGAACCGGGACCGGTTCGCTCATCTCTAGTCACCACCATTCCTGTACTGCCTCCTAGCTGTTTCGAGGTAAAGAAACATTGATATTTGTAGATAATATAAATTTAGTATGATTCATCCACTTAATGTGTAACTCTAAAATCAGGAGATTACATTATTACTAGTTCATACCATGCTTTAATCAGGGTGATCATTGACTATTTTTTTATTTGAAGTCAATGGAAAAGAAGAAAATACACCTGCTCAATAAGGCTGGCCCATTCAGTGCCAGAGGTTATTGGACATTTTGCTTGTCTTTTAACCAGCGCATTAGACTCCTGGCACATTGTTAAAACTAGAAAAGAATAAGAAATATCCAGCTAAAATAGAGCTCCTTCACATTTAAAAGTTTTATTTCAAATCTTTTAAAATTCGTTAGCACGTGTTTTGGACTTAGGCTTTATTCATTGCATACTAACAAATGTGAAATCATACCCTTACACTGATGACCGATAGAGTAACAATGTTTTGAACTTTCGACTTTCAGACTCCATACCTCACCATCCACTACAGCTTCGGATGTGAGACTACAAGCATTTTATATACTATTTTTCTTGGTTATATCATATCATATTATATCATTTGAGTTGAAACTCTTTAGCATATGATTCGTTATACACATGCTTTTCATGTCACTGCATTGTTTTTATTTGGGAGTGTTGAATGCAAATAGCTCAAAACTTTATTGGAAAATTAAGATCATACACAAGGGTCAGCAAAAAAACGTGCAAGGATAAAATGCATGAAAGAGTTGTGACAGAACGGACAATGATTACCCATGGACGGGACCTCAAATAGAAATATTCATAGCAAGGCACCAGTAGAAAATATGAAAAAGACCAAGCTATTATTGGGAACAAGATACATAATGTAAGGTGCCTACCTAGTGTCACAACCCTTTCATGCATTTTATCCTTGCACGTTTTTTTGTTGACCCTTGTGTATGATCTTAATTTTCTAATAAAGTTTTGACCTATTTGCAGTCAATACTCTTGTTCTCCAGTTTTGTCTATTTGCTGAGTATGCATGTCAATGGGTTTGCCTGAGGTGGCACTCCATTTGCTACAATGAATTTTCATAATTTGAGAATTTTTGTATTGATTGTTATTGTTTGGTCCTAGATGTGAAAAAATCTTTTTCTTCCTGTATACTACAAATTACAACCTGTTCCCACATTCTCAAATAGCTCAGTGTGTTAGTAGGTTGATTCCCAAGCGAAAAGTCACTAGGTTCAAATCGTGAAGCAGCCATGAGGCAGATTTCCCAAGAAAAGACAAACCGTATCATCCAGCTCATTAATGCGCTATCTCATTCAAGAAGATTGCCAAACTGCATCATGTTTGTGTTGTGACAGTTGGAAGAATGCAAAATAAAGTCTGTTTATCCATTAAAAAGTCAATAGGGGGATGTCCAGGTAAAATATTAAGGTCAACGAGTCAGCTCATCACAAGGTGGCGCAACAAACACCACAGTGGAAGTGGCTCATATGCTTCAAAATAGTGAGATCACAGACATCCATGCAAGCACTGTGCGATGCATGTTTCTCAAATATGGAATTGATGCCTGAACAATATCATAATAGGAGTCGGCTCAACTTTGCAAAGACGAACAAAAAGTGAACAGTAGAGCATTGGAAACTGGTGATTTGGAGCGATAAGATGAAAGTCAATACACTAGGCCCTGATGAATGCAAATAATGCAAATGAATCTGGAAAAAACAAGGGGAAAAGGGGCTAAATTGTCAAGTTTGATGGAGGATACTGATGACATGGAGTTGTTTCACTGCCAAATATCTGTAATAATGTAAACCACAAAGGCAGTATTACAATTGATAAAACTATGATTTTGTATTGTTGAGTAACTAACGAATAAAAAGTTTTAGATTTGTTCTCAAAACTGCAACAAGTGCATCGTGAGTGGCCGCATTTATAAAATCCTGTGTCCCTGAGCCAGGTTTGTGAACTTACATTTTCTGGTATACTTTTGCGATCATGACCCCAATTCTTTCATTGCCGGAGGCTGTAAGTCAATACGAAACACTAAAATGTCTTTCACGGCTGCCAATTCAGAATTTATCTACATACAGTTAGGTCCAGAAATATTTGGACAGTGACACAATTTTCGCGAGTTGGGCTCTGCATGCCACCACATTGGATTTGAAATGAAATCTCTACAACAGAATTCAAGTGCAGATTGTAACGTTTAATTTGAAGGTTTGAACAAAAATATCTGATAGAAATTGTAGGAATTGTACACATTTCTTTACAAACACTCCACATTTTAGGAGGTCAAAAGTAAATGGACAAATAAACCAAACCCAAACAAAATATTTTTATTTTCAATATTTTGTTGCGAATCCTTTGGAGGCAATCACTGCCTTAAGTCTGGAACCCATGGACATCACCAAACGCTGGGTTTGCCCCTTCTTAATGCTTTGCCAGGCTTTTACAGCCGCAGCCTTCAGGTCTTGCTTGTTTGTGGGTCTTTCCGTCTTAAGTCTGGATTTGAGCAAGTGAAATGCATGCTCAATTGGGTTAAGATCTGGTGATTGACTTGGCCATTGCAGAATGTTCCACTTTTTTGCACTCATGAACTCCTGGGTAGCTTTGGCTGTATGCTTGGGGTCATTGTCCATCTGTACTATGAAGCGCCGTCCGATCAACTTTGCGGCATTTGGCTGAATCTGGGCTGAAAGTATATCCCGGTACACTTCAGAATTCATCCGGCTACTCTTGTCTGCTGTTATGTCATCAATAAACACAAGTGACCCAGTGCCATTGAAAGCCATGCATGCCCATGCCATCACGTTGCCTCCACCATGTTTTACAGAGGATGTGGTGTGCCTTGGATCATGTGCCGTTCCCTTTCTTCTCCAAAGTTTTTTCTTCCCATCATTCTGGTACAGGTTGATCTTGGTCTCATCTGTCCATAGAATACTTTTCCAGAACTGAGCTGGCTTCATGAGTAGAGTTGAGCGCGGTTCGTGGTTCGAGGTTCTCCAGTTCGGGGCTCGAGTGATTTTGGGGGCTGTTCGAGATCGAACTAGAACTCGAGCTTTTTGCAAAAGCTCGATAGTTCTAGATACGTTCGAGAACGGTTCTAGCAGCAAAAAGCAGGGCTTTTTACAGCTAGAGTGTGCAGGAGCCATCGCTGGCAGCCTGCCAGAAGCTGGTAACCAAGATAAACATCGGGTATCCAAGCAAAACGCTTTGGTTAGTAACCCGATGTTTATCTTAGTTACGTGCAGGAAGCCCACACTTTCCCGCTCAGCTCGCTCCGCCCCCTCCTGCCCGCGGCATGTACACATACATACACACACACACACACACACACACACACACACACACACACACACACACACACATGGTCCCGCTCGGCTTACCTGCGGTCGGCCCGGGGGCAGCAGTCCTTGGCACTGGAAACTGTGCCTGCCGGCCCTTTAAGGCCACTGTGTTCTCCTGCATTGAGCATCATCTGTGGGCGGAGCTACCGCCCGGCGTCCTGCTCGGTCGCACAGATGAAGGAGTCACAGTGCCAGCCAGCGACCCCCAGCATATCGCTTCCCTCCGGCGCTGTGTGGGCCCCATCTGCACCGTGACCTGATCAGTATATGGGACATCACTCCCTCCCCGCCCCTCCCTGTCCCCCAGTGCGTGTGTGGGCCCCGCAGAGCAAGGTGTGTGGCCCCCGGAGCCGCGTGTGTGGGCCCCGCAGAGCCGTGTGTGTGGCCCCCGGAGCCGCGTGTGTGGGCCCCGCAGAGCAAGGTGTGTGGCCCCCGGAGCCGCGTGTGTGGGCCCCGCAGAGCAAGGTGTGTGTTTGTATGTATGCATGCAGCAGAGCAGTATGCGTGTCTATATGTATGTATGTATGCAGCAGAGCAGTATGCGTGTCTGTATGTATGTATGTATATATGCAGCAGAGCAGTATGCGTGTCTGTATGTATGTATGTATATATGCAGCAGAGCAGTATGCGTGTCTGTATGTATGTATGTATATATGCAGCAGAGCAGTATGCGTGTCTGTATGTATGTATGTATATATGCAGCAGAGCAGTATGCGTGTCTATATGTATGTATGTATGCAGCAGAGCAGTATGCGTGTCTGTATGTATGTATATATGCAGCAGAGCAGTATGCGTGTCTGTATGTATGTATATATGCAGCAGAGCAGTATGCGTGTCTGTATGTATGTATATATGCAGCAGAGCAGTATGCGTGTCTGTATGTATGTATATATGCAGCAGAGCAGTATGCGTGTCTATGTATGTATGTATATATGCAGCAGAGCAGTATGCGTGTCTATATGTATGTATGTATGCAGCAGAGCAGTATGCGTGTCTGTATGTATGTATATATATATGCAGCAGAGCAGTATGCGTGTCTATATGCATGTATGCATGCAGCAGAGCAGTATGCGTGTCTGTATGTATGTATGTATATATGCAGCAGAGCAGTATGCGTGTCTGTATGTATGTATATATGCAGCAGAGCAGTATGCGTGTCTGTATGTATGTATATATGAAGCAGAGCAGTATGCGTGTCTGTATGTATGTATATATGCAGCAGAGCAGTATGCGTGTCTATGTATGTATGTATATATGTAGCAAAGTAGTATGCATGTCTGTATGTATGCATGTATGTATGCAGCAGAGCAGTATGCGTGTCTGTATGTATGTATATATATATGCAGCAGAGCAATATGCGTGTCTGTATGTATGTATGCATGTATGTATGCAGCAGAGCAGTATACGTGTCTGTATGTATGTATATATGTAGCAGAGTAGTATGCGTGTCTGTCTGTATATATATATGCAGCAGAGCAATATGCGTGTCTGTCTGTATGTATGCATGTATGTATGCAGCAGAGCAGTATACGTGTCTGTATGTATGTATGTATATATGCAGCAGAGCAGTATGCGTGTCTGTATGTATGTATGTATATATGCAGCAGAGCAGTATGCGTGTCTATATGTATGTATGTATGCAGCAGAGCAGTATGCGTGTCTGTATGTATGTATGTATATATGCAGCAGAGCAGTATGCGTGTCTGTATGTATGTATGTACATATGCAGCAGAGCAGTATGCGTGTCTATATGTATGTATATATGCAGCAGAGCAGTATGCGTGTCTGTATGTATGTATATATGCAGCAGAGCAGTATGCGTGTCTGTATGTATGTATATATGCAGCAGAGCAGTATGCGTGTCTGTATGTATGTATATATGCAGCAGAGCAGTATGCGTGTCTGTATGTATGTATATATGCAGCAGAGCAGTATGCGTGTCTGTATGTATGTATGTATATATGTAGCAAAGTAGTATGCATGTCTGTATGTATGTATATATATGCAGCAGAGCAATATGCGTGTCTGTATGTATGTATGCATGTATGTATGCATCAGAGCAGTATACGTGTCTGTATGTATGTATATATGTAGCAGAGTAGTATGCGTGTCTGTCTGTATATATATATGCAGCAGAGCAATATGCGTGTCTGTCTGTATGTATGAATGTATGTATGCAGCAGAGCAGTATACGTGTCTGTATGTATGTATGTATATATGCAGCAGAGCAGTATGCGTGTCTGTATGTATGTATGTATATATGCAGCAGAGCAGTATGCGTGTCTATATGTATGTATGTATGCAGCAGAGCAGTATGCGTGTCTGTATGTATGTATGTATATATGCAGCAGAGCAGTATGCGTGTCTATATGTATGTATGTATGCAGCAGAGCAGTATGCGTGTCTATATGTATGTATGCAGCAGAGCAGTATGCGTGTCTGTATGTATGTATGTATATATGCAGCAGAGCAGTATGCGTGTCTGTATGTATGTATATATGCAGCAGAGCAGTATGCGTGTCTGTATGTATGTATATATGCAGCAGAGCAGTATGCGTGTCTGTATGTATGTATGTATATATGTAGCAAAGTAGTATGCATGTCTGTATGTATGTATATATATATGCAGCAGAGCAATATGCGTGTCTGTATGTATGTATGCATGTATGTATGCAGCAGAGCAGTATACGTGTCTGTATGTATGTATATATGTAGCAGATTAGTATGCGTGTCTGTCTGTATATATATATGCAGCAGAGCAATATGCGTGTCTGTCTGTATGTATGCATGTATGTATGCAGCAGAGCAGTATACGTGTCTGTATGTATGTATGTATATATGCAGCAGAGCAGTATGCGTGTCTGTATGTATGTATATATGCAGCAGAGCAGTATGCGTGTATGTATGTATGTATATATGCAGCAGAGCAGTATGCGTGTATGTATGTATATATGCAGCAGAGCAGTGTGCGTGTCTGTATGTATGTATGTATGTATGCAGCAGAGCAATATGCGTGTCTGTATGTATGCATGTATGTATGCAGCAGAGCAGTATGCGTGTCTGTATGTATGCATATATGCAGCAGAGCAGTATGCGTGTCTGTATGTATGCATGTATGTATGCAGCAGAGCAGTATATGTGTCTGTATGTATGTATGTATATATGCAGCAGAGCAGTATGCATGTCTGTATGTATGTATATATGCAGCAGAGCAGTATGCGTGTATGTATGTATGTATATATGCAGCAGAGCAGTATGCGTGTCTGTATGTATGCATGTATATATGCAGCAGAGCAGTATGCGTGTCTGTATGTATGCATGTATGTATGCAGCAGAGCAGTATGCGTGTCTGTATGTATGCATGTATGTATGCAGCAGAGCAGTATGCATGTCTGTATGTATGCATGCAGAGCAGTATGCGTGTCTGTCTGTATGTATGCAGAAGAGCAGTATGCGTGTCTGTATGTATGCATGCAGAGCAGTATGCGTGTCTGTCTGTATGTATGCAGAAGAGCAGTATGCGTGTCTGTCTGTATGTATGTATGCATGTATGTATGCAGCAGAGCAGTATGCGTGTCTGTATGTATGTATGCAGCAGAGCAGTGTGTGTGTGTGTCTGTATGTATGTATGCAGCAGAGCAGTATGCGTGTCTGTCTGTATGTATGTATGCAGCAGAGCAGTGTGTGTGTGTCTGTATGTATGCAACAGAGCAGTATGTGTGTCTGTCTATATGTATGTATGTAGCAGAGCAGTGTGTGTGTGTCTGTCTATATGTATGTATGCATGCAGAGCAGTATGTGTGTGTCTGTATGTATGTATGCAGCATAGCAGTGTGTGTCTCTGTATGTATGCATGTATGATGTGTATCTATGTATGTCAGTGTATATGACTGTATAGATTTGTCTGTTTATATGTATTTTTGTGAGTTTGTCTTTAAATATGTATATGTACGTGTATGTATCTGTGTATGTGTGTGTGTCTGCGTGTGTATGGGACCCACTGAGACTCTTCCGCCCGGGGCCCACAAAAACCTGGAGCCGGCCCTGCCTGCGGTGATGAAGTCCCGCCATCCCGACCTCAGCGCTGTCACTGTCCTCCATGGTCGCCGCTTGTCACATCACCTTCTCTCGCTTCCGACCCGAGACTGACTAGCGGTGACGTCACGGGCCTCTCGCGATTCTTGGCTGTGAAGGCGGGGTCATTGAACTCAGTGACAGGTGCTGTCAGTGTGCTGGAGATCAGCGCAGGTAATGTACCTCGCTGACAGCAGCACTTGTCATCCCCTGCAGTGACCTGGGCTGACCCATTGATGTTAGCTCAGGTCACTGCATTGCTCTCCCAGCCAATGGGGAACATCCTGCTCTTCATTGACTGGGACAGTGTGGATCGTCATGGCAACCCCTTGGATTACACCAGACCTGGATTTGTTTTTCATTCTAATAAATTGGTTAAAGAGGGAATGTTTTGGGGAGTGTTTTTTCAAATAAAAATGTGTTTGTCGTCTATTTTTTTTATTACTGACTGGGTTGGTGATGTCGGGTATCTGATAGACGCCTGACCTCACCAACCCCAGGGCTTGATGCCTGGTGACATTACACACCTGCTATTAACCCCATATATTACCCCGTTTGCCACCGCACCAGGGCGTGGGATGAGCTGGGGCGAAGCACCAGGATTGGCACATCTAATGGATGCGCCACTTCTGGGGCAGCTGCGGCCTGCTATTTTTAGGCTGGGGAGAGTCCAATAACCATGGACCTCCCTAGTCTGAGAATATCAGGCCCCAGCTGTCTGCTTTACCTTGGCTGGTGATCCAATTTTGGGGGACCCCTACGTGTTTTTTTTTTTAATTATTTATTTAATTTAAAATAACAGCGTGGGGTGCCCTCAGTTTTGGATTACCAGCCAAGGTGAGGTTGCCAGCTGTGGTCTGCAGGCTGCAGCCGTCTGCTTTACCTTAGCTGGCTACAAAACTAGGGGGAACCCTACGTCATTTTTTTTTTCATTTTTTTGGCTAAATACAAAGCTAAGCACCCCTTAGTGCCACGTGAAAGGCACCAAAGGGTGCTCCACTTTTTCTCCACTTTTTTTCTCCACTTTTTCTACATTTTTTTTCTCCATTTTTTCTCCATTTTTTCTCCACTTTTTCTTCACTTTTTCTCCACTTTTTATCCATTTTTTCTCCACTTTTTCTCCACTTTTTCTCCACTTTTTATCCATTTTTTTCTCCATTTTTTCTCCACTTTTTCTCCATTTTTACTCCACTTTTTCTCCACTTTTTCTCCATTTTTTCTCTACTTTTTCTCCACTTTTTCTCCACTTTTTCTCCATTTTTTCTCCACTTTTTCTCCACTTTTTCTCCATTTTTTTCTCCACATTTTCTCCACTTTTTCTCCACTTTTTCTCCACTTTTTCTCCATTTTTTTCTCCACTTTTTCTCCACTTTTTCTCCATTTTTTTCTCCACTTTTTCTCCACTTTTTCTACATTTTTTTTCTCCACTTTTTCTCCATTTTTTTCTCTACTTTTTCTCCACTTTTTCTCCACTTTTTCTCCATTTTTTCTCCACTTTTTCTCCATTTTTTTCTCCACTTTTTCTACATTTTTTTCTCCATTTTTTCTCCACTTTTTCTCCATTTTTACTCCACTTTTTCTCCACTTTTTCTCCATTTTTTTCTACACTTTTTCTCCATTTTTTTCTCTACTTTTTCTCTACTTTTTCTCCACTTTTTCTCCACTTTTTCTCCATTTTTTCTCCACTTTTTCTCCACTTTTTCTCCACTTTTTCTCCATTTTTTCTCCACTTTTTCTCCACTTTTTCCCCATTTTTTTCTCCACTTTTTCTACATTTTTTTCTCCACTTTTTCTCCACTTTTTCTCCATTTTTACTCCACTTTTTCTCCACTTTTTCTCCATTTTTTTCTCCACTTTTTCTCCACTTTTTCTCCACTTTTTCTCCATTTTTTTCTCCACTTTTTCTCCACTTTTTCTCCATTTTTTTCTCCACTTTTTCTCCACTTTTTCTCCATTTTTTTCTCCACTTATTCTCCACTTTTTCTCCATTTTTTTCTCCACTTATTCTCCACTTATTCTCCACTTTTTCTCCACTTTTTCTCCACTTTTTCTCCACTTATTTTCCACTTTTTCTCCACTTTTTCTCCACTTTTTCTCCACTTTTTCTCCACTTTTTCTCCACTTTTTCTCCACTTTTTCTCTACTTATTCTCCACTTATTCTCCACTTATTCTCCACTTTTTCTCCACGTTTTCTCCACTTTTTCTCCACTTTTTCTCCATTTTTTCTCCACTTTTTTCTCCACTTTTTCTCCACTTTTTCTCCATTTTTTCTCCACTTTTTTCTCCACTTTTTCTTCACGTTTTCTCCACTTTTTCTCCATTTTTTCTCCACTTTTTTCTCCACTTTTTCTCCACTTCTTCTCCATTTTTTCTCCACTTTTTTCTCCACTTTTTCTCCACGTTTTCTCCACTTTTTCTCCACTTTTTCTCCACTTTTTCTCCACTTTTTTCTCCACTTTTTCTCCACTTTTTCTCCATTTTTTCTCCACTTTTTTCTCCACTTTTTCTCCACGTTTTCTCCACTTTTTCTCCACTTTTTCTCCATTTTTTCTCCACTTTTTTCTCCACTTTTTCTCCACTTTTTCTCCACTTTTTCTCCATTTTTTTCTCCACTTTTTTCTCCACTTTTTCTCCACTTTTTCTCCACTTTTTCTCCACTTTTTCTCCATTTTTTCTCCACTTATTCCCCACTTTTTCTCCACTTTTTATCCATTTTTTCTCCACTTTTTCTCCACTTTTTCTCCACTTTTTCTCCACTTTTTATCCATTTTTTTCTCCACTTTTTCTCCACTTTTTCTCCATTTTTTCTCCACTTATTCCCCACTTTTTCTCCACTTTTTATCCATTTTTTCTCCACTTTTTCTCCACTTTTTCTCCACTTTTTCTCCATTTTTTTTCTCCACTTATTCTCCACTTTTTCTCCACTTTTTCTCCACTTTTTCTCCACTTTTTCTCCACTTATTCTCCACTTATTCTCCACTTTTTCTCCGCTTTTTCTCTACTTTTTCTACATTTTTTCTCCACTTTTTCTCCACTTATTCTCCACTTTTTCCTCCACTTTTTCTCCACTTTTTCTCCATTTTTTTCTCCATTTTTTCTCCACTTTTTCTACATTTTTTCTCCACTTTTTCTACATTTTTACTCCACTTTTTCTCCACTTTTTCTCCACTTATTCTCCACTTTTTCTCCACGTTTTCTCCACTTTTTCTCCACTTTTTCTCCACTTTTTCTCCACGTTTTCTCCACTTTTTCTCCACTTTTTCTCCATTTTTTCTCCACTTTTTTCTCCACTTTTTCTCCACTTTTTCTCCATTTTTTCTCCACTTTTTTCTCCACTTTTTCTCCACGTTTTCTCCACTTTTTCTCCATTTTTTCTCCACTTTTTTCTCCACTTTTTCTCCACTTTTTCTCCATTTTTTCTCCACTTTGTCTCCACTTTTTCTCCACGTTTTCTCCACTTTTTCTCCACTTTTTCTCCACTTTTTCTCCAATTTTTCTCCACTTTTTCTCCACTTTTTCTCCATTTTTTCTCCACTTTTTTCTCCACTTTTTCTCCACGTTTTCTCCACTTTTTCTCCACTTTTTCTCCATTTTTTCTCCACTTTTTTCTCCACTTTTTCCCCACTTTTTCTCCACTTTTTCTCCATTTTTTTCTCCACTTTTTTCTCCACTTTTTCTCCACTTTTTCTCCACTTTTTCTCCACTTTTTCTCCATTTTTTCTCCACTTATTCCCCACTTTTTCTCCACTTTTTATCCATTTTTTCTCCACTTTTTCTCCACTTTTTCTCCACTTTTTATCCACTTTTTATCCATTTTTTTCTCCATTTTTTCTCCACTTTTTCTCCATTTTTACTCCACTTTTTCTCCACTTTTTCTCCATTTTTTTCTCTACTTTTTCTCCACTTTTTCTCCTTTTTTTCTCCACTTTTTCTCCACTTTTTCTCCACTTATTCTCCACTTTTTCTCCACTTATTCTCCACTTTTTCTCCATTTTTTTCTCCACTTATTCTCCACTTTTTCTCCACTTTTTCTCCACTTTTTCTCCACTTTTTCTCCACTTATTCTCCACTTATTCTCCACTTTTTCTCCATTTTTTTCTCCACTTATTCTCCACTTTTTCTCCACTTTTTCTCCACTTTTTCTCCACTTTTTCTCCACTTATTCTCCACTTTTTCTCCACTTATTCTCCACTTATTCTCCACTTTTTCTCCACTTTTTCTCCATTTTTTCTCCACTTTTTCTCCACTTTTTCTCCATTTTTTTCTCCACTTTTTCTCCACTTTTTCTCCGTTCTTTTTCTATGGTCGGTCTACCCATTAGCTCTGCCATGCATACTGTAGCTCTACACCTACTGCACATGTTACTTTATGATTGACATCTCTTTCGTACCAGAGCTGTCTAAGTCTACTCTGACCCCATATTTGTCATTACTTTATTGTCCTTGTACTGTATTATGACATTTGTATCATGTGTTTCATTTCTTGCTGTGTTGCAATTTTTTTGCTGCATCCCAATTGTACCTCTACATTGTTCGAGTTTATGTTATTGTTCTCTCACTCTTATGTGATACTGATTATTGTCATTTTTCATGATTACATGCAGATAAGTCCAATCTGACGAAGGCTCAGGCTGAAGCGTCATTTGTAACTTGTTTTGGACAAAACCATATATGCTTATGAAAAAAAAAAATTTCTTAATACGGACCAATAAAGAGTGATTTTGCATTACTATCCGTTGTGACTTACTGACTTAGTCTGGGAGATTTAGAGTGCCGAGTTACTCACTAATTTTATCTATTATTACCTCTGAGCACCTATATACCAGTGAGCAGAGCTTCCTCTACAGTAGTTCTCCTGATTAGGCATGCCCTTACCTCATGAGCAGGGCATTGCAGCTTTGGTAGCAACCATTACGACATGGACTCTGCTGCTGTGGACCCGGGGAGAGTGAGTGCAGATTCATTGCACCCACACTCCTCACATGAAGGGTCCGCACTCCTAGAAAATGGGGGATACGTTCCCTGAGTGTCTCCCCCCCATATTCTAGACGGTCCAGAGTCGTCGTGGGACCCCTTTATTTTTTTTCTTACAATAAATTGGTGAAAGAGGAAATGTTTTGGGGACTGTTTTTTCAAATAAATTTCTTTTGTCGATTTTTTTTTTGTTAGTACTGACAGTTTATGATGTTGGGTATCTAATAGATGCCATGACATCACAAACTGCTGGGCTTGATCTCAGGTGACTTTACAGCTAGTATCAACCCGATTTATTACCCCGTTTGCCACTGCACCAGGGCACGGGATGAGCTGGGGTGAAGCGCCAGGATTGGCGCATCTAGTGGATGCGCCACGTCTGGGGTGCCTGCGGCCTGCTATTTTTAGGCTGTGAAGGCCCAAAAACTATGGACCTTCCCACCCTGAGAATACCAGACCACAGCTGTCCGCTTTACCTTGGCTGGTGATCCAATTTGGGGGGGACCCTACTTTTATTGTGTAATTATTAATATTTATAAAATAATTATAAAAAAGAGCCTGAGGGGACCTCCACATTGGATCCCCAACCACGGTAAAGCTGCCAGCTGTGGTTTTCAGGCTACAGCCGTCTGCTTTACCCTAGCTGGCTATCAAAAATGGGGGGACCCAACGTCATTTTTTTTTTTAACCATTTTTTAAATAGAAAAAATTAATGGGCTTCCCTGTATTTTGATTGCCAACCAAGGTAACGGCAGGCAGATGGGGGTGGCAACCCATAGCTGTCTGCTTTATCTGCGCTGAGAATCAAAAATACCGCGGAGCGCTACGTCATTTTTTTAAAGATTTATTTTTACAGCACTGTGATGTCTAGCAATCAAAATACAGGGAAGCCCATTTTATTTTTAGTTATTTAAATAAATAATTAAAAAAAATATATATGGGCTCCCGCTGCATTTTTTGTATTGCTAGCTAAGGGTAATCCAAGCAGCTACTGGCGGCTAACCCCCACTGCTTGGTGTTACCTTCACTGGCAATGGAAAATCCAGGGAAGCATTTTTTATTTTTTTTGCCAAAAAACTACAAAAAAAAGGACGTGAGCTTCGCCATATTTTTGTATGCTAGCCAGGTACAGCAGGCAGCCACGGGCTGCCTCCAACCCCCAGTTGCCTATTTGTACCCGGCTGGGAACCAAAAATATAGGGAAGCCCGTTTTTTTTTAATTATTTCACTTATTTCATGAAATAATTAAAAAACAAATGACGTGGGCTTCGCCCCATTTTTGTGTCCAGCCGGGTACAACTAGGCAGCTGGGGATTGGAATCCGCAGCACAGGTTAGCCCGAGGTTTCTGGGCCCCTCTACTGCGGATTTCAGTCCGCAGCCGCCCCAGAAAATGGCGCTCTCATAGAAGCGCCATCATCTGGCGCTGTATCCAACTCTTCCAACAGCCCTGGAGCCGGGTGGCTTGTTGGGTAATCATGAGTTAATACTGGCTTTGTTTTACTAGCCAGTATTAAGCCAGAGATTCTTAATGTCAGGCACGTTTGACCCGGCCATTAAGAATCTCCAATAAAGGGTTAAAAAAAACACCACACAGAGAAAAAATACTTTAATAGAAATAAATACACAGACACATTAGAGACTCCATCTTTATTACCCCCTGTCAGCCCTCCACAATCCTGCTCTTCTGTCTTCTTTCTTTCTAGTGTAGTAGTAGTGACGATTGTAGTGAGGATGAGATTCACCAGCTCATCACTTGGGGCTGGGGAACCTCCATCCTCACTACAATGCTCACTACAATCCTCACTAGTGTAGTAGTAGTGACGATTGTAGTGAGGATGAGATTCACCAGCTCATCACTTGGGGCTGGGGAACCTCCATCCTCACTACAATGCTCACTACAATCCTCACTAGTGTAGTAGTAGTGACGATTGTAGTGAGGATAAGGTTCACCAGCTCATCACTTGGGGCTGGGGAACCTCCATCCTCACTACAATGCTCACTACAATCCTCACTAGTGTAGTAGTAGTGACGATTGTAGTGAGGATAAGGTTCACCAGCTCATCACTTGGGGCTGGGGAACCTCCATCCTCACTACAATGCTCACTACAATCGTGCAGCCTTCACTCCGTGAGTGATCAGTGCTGGCTGTCAGCGGTAACAGCGGTAACGCTGACAGACGCGTTACCATAGCAACGGTGCTCTCGGAGCCGCGGTTAGCGGTGACATCACCGCTAACTGCGTTGCTATGGCAACGGTGATCTCCGTTAATGACCGGCTGTGACAGCCGGTCCCTAACGGAACGGGGAGTCGACCGTGTGCTAGAGCATGTCGCCGGTACACGGCGATACACATATGTGCACCGTGTACCGGAGAGATGCACTCGCAGGTCCTACATGACGTGTCATAGTCATGTGACCAGTCTGTAGCCAATGAGATAATAGCCACGTGACTGGTCACATGGCTATTCTGACGTCACGACAGGTCCTGCATCTCTGCTGGCAGTGTCGGTCACGGGAGGATTCAGCGATCATCGGATGGAATAGCGGCAGGAGACAGAGTGCAGAAGGGATCGCGAGGACCGGTAAGTGTTATGGCAATGTTTATTAACTGTTTGTGTACATTTATCATGCATTTTTATGTGTTTGTGATTGCCTCCCATTCTAGCCTATACGTTCGAGTTCGGTTCGTCGAACGTTCGACGAACCGAACTCGAACGGGACCCCCGTTCGGCGAGCCGACCTCGAGCCGAACCGGGACCGGTTCGCTCATCTATATTCATGAGGTGTTTTTCAGCAAATTTAACTCTGGCCTGTCTATTTTTGGAATTGATGAATGGTTTGCATCTAGATGTGAACCCTTTGTATTTACTTTCATGGAGTCTTCTCTTTACTGTTGACTTAGAGACAGATACACCTACTTCACTGAGAGTGTTCTGGACTTCAGTTGATGTTGTGAACGGGTTCTTCTTCACCAAAGAAAGTATGCGGCGATCATCCACCACTGTTGTCATCCGTGGACGCCCAGGCCTTTTTGAGTTCCCAAGCTCACCAGTCAATTCCTTTTTTCTCAGAATGTACCCGACTGTTGATTTTGCTACTCCAAGCATGTCTGCTATCTCTCTGATGGATTTTTTCTTTTTTTTCAGCCTCAGGATGTTCTGCTTCACCTCAATTGAGAGTTCCTTAGACCGCATGTTGTCTGGTCACAGCAAAAGTTTTCAAATGCAAAACCACACACCTGTAATCAACCCCAGACCTTTTAACTACTTCATTGATTACAGGTTAACGAGGGAGACGCCTTCAGAGTTAATTGCAGCCCTTAGAGTCCCTTGTCCAATTACTTTTGGTCCCTTGAAAAAGAGGAGGCTATGCATTACAGAGCTATGATTCCTAAACCCTTTCTCCGATTTGGATGTGAAAACTCTCATATTGCAGCTGGGAGTGTGCACTTTCAGCCCATATTATATATATAATTGTGTTTCTGAACATGTTTTTGTAAACAGCTAAAATAACAAAACTTGTGTCACTGTCCAAATATTTCTGGACCTAACTGTAGGTCTAGTCTACACCAAATCTGATTGACTATGCATTTTATAAATGATGTATGCAAGGTCTTGTTGCAAAATTCTGGTTCTATTTACTATCAACTTTGATACATTCTGTGGGTAACATGGTTTACAGACCGCATGCTATCTAACAAAGCGATCCCCTCATCTTTGGTCATTATCGTATCTGTAGGGAACACAGGAATTTCATTTGTGAGATATACAGAGAGTTTTTGCACCATGGCAAGAGAACGAAAAACAAGAAGCACTCAGGAAAAACAGGAAAGTAAGTAGTGCATGACACCTACAGGTAACCTCCATTGTGCACTTATCCTCAGGACCTTCATCTGACGTAAATAAACTGAAACGTCAAGGTGTGTCTTGAACACTTCTTATTACATCACAAACAATAACATATGCAAAACACATGGGATAAATTCTAAATGTCAATACGATAATGTTGTTTCAAAAATGCACTTTATTAGTTCTTTTCATTCAAAGTTAGTACACCTAATGCATTTGTTTTAATGATCTACTTTCCATGTTTTTGCAATAAACGTCATTATCTGTCACCTCCATTGCTGGTATGTCTATCCCCTCCATAGTTGGTATATCTATGTGTATCACTTCCATGGCTGGTATGTCTATGTCTATCATCTCCATTGCTAGCATGTCTATGTCTATCACCTCCATATCTGGTATGTCTATATTGATCACCTCCATTGTTCGAATGTCTGTGTCTAGTACCTCTATTGTTGGTATGTCTGTGTTTTTCACCTCCATTGTTGGTATACCAATATCTAACACTCCATTGCCGTATCTATACTGATGAGCAATACAGTAAGAATGTTTTTAATTTTTGACTTTCAAGCACCATATCCTACCATCCACTACAGCTTTGAACATGAATCTTCATTTTATATAGATAATCATCTTGGATATCTCATACATAAATAAGACTTGAAACTATTTGGCATATGATTATTTATGCAGATTCTTGTCATATTACTTCATTATTAGTGTTTTGCTCCCCACAATTTTAATTTTTATTATCTTGTTAATTAGCATTTTTCAAATCACCTTTGGCTTTCAACACTGCCTGAGTCATTCTGGGCATACTCTTGATCAGGTTCAAGCATGTTTGATATTTGATCTCAGGTCTCTTCTACACATTCACTATATTGGTGCAGACTGGTCAACTCATTTGGGTATATATATAACTCTACCCACAAGTGTTTAATTAGGTTGTGGTTTGGAGACTATGGGGGCCAATCCAGCACCTTTAAATCATTGTCATGGAATCATTTCTTCATCGATCTCAATGTATGCTTTGGATCATTATAGTGCTGGAATGCTATGTCATTCTTTTCATATCTATAGAACTTGGGTTTACAAAGTAACTCATCTTGAAGGATACTTACATATAGTTCAGCATTGAGAACACCATTGATCGTGGTCAAGTATCCAACGCCTTTCACTGTGAAACAAACCCATATCATCAGGCTTCCTCTACCAAACTTGAAAGTTCTTTCAATTTCTCGATCCATATTCCCCTTTTTCTCTTGTTTCTTCCAGATCCATTTGTAGCCACCAGAGCCTAGTCTATTGACTTTTGTCTCATCTCTCTAAATACCCGATTCTAATCTTCTACTGTCCACTTTTTGTACTTTTTTGCAGACTTGAGCCGAAGCTTTTTTCGGGACACCATGTCAAGACTTGTGTAATGTGCATTGCATGGTGCTTGCATAGATATCTCTGATCTCACTATTACTAAGCATACGAGCCACCTCCACTGTCGTAGTAGTTGCACCAGAATTGATAGACCTTGTGATGAGCCGACTGCTTGACTACAATATTTTGTCTGGACATCTGCTTCTTGGCTTTTTATTTGATGGATGCCCTTCATATCGTATTTATACAATTGTCATGGCATGATGCAGTTTTGCAATCTTCTAAGCTGGGAGACTGCTATTGATGAGCTGGATAAGATAATGCCGTTTCTGTTTTCTTGGGAAATCTTCTCCATGACAGCTCATCTATTCGAACCAGTAACCTTTTGCTTGTGAATCAATCTAATAACACACAGAGCAATAGGGAATGTGGGAATAGATTGTAATTTGTAGTATACAGGAACATTTTTTCACCCCCAGGAGCAAAACAGTAACAATGCAGGGACATGACAATAATCTGCATAACTAATCATATGCTAAAAAGTTGTAAGACTACTTTGCCAAGATAATTGTCTATAACATGAAGGTAATCTCACATTCGAAGGTGTAATTGATAGTGAGATATGTAGCCTGAGAGTCAAAAGTTCAAAACATTGTTACCCTTTTCCTTGTCAGTGTATATCTATCACCACCTTAGCTCGTATGTCTCTATTAACGCTATTGATTTCGGTAGCATATTATTTAACCAATATAACTGTTTTTTCTTTACTATGTACTATGTCTTTCATAGTGTGGCAGCATCTAAAGGTTGTTAAAGGCAGGCCTGTAGCAATTTCTGTCAATACAGAATTGTTTTTGATAATGTCAGTTTTTAAGAACAGCTCTTCTAATATATGAAGCTATGGGGCTAAGTTTAAAAGAAAAAATATCTATTTTGATTTCTTTGAGAAGCGTTGTTCTCATTGGTTCTTGATAACAATTTTCCTTGAGGAATTTTGCTAGCCTTATAAAATGCACAATATAACAACTGAAGGAGATAACCTCTCTTTAGAAGTTTTTTTCTTTTTAGTTATATTGCTTGTGTAAAAAAGCTGAGATTCACTGTTAATGTGCTCAATTGAGTAAATTGACCAGAGGCGACTGCTTTTTTCACATAATCTGGAAACACAATTATAAAATTCTAACAAATTGCTTGCTGTGGGTTTCCTAAAGCCTACCATAGTTAACCCTTCCACTCCTATAATCACCTTAACATTCGAAAACTCTAATTCATTAATTTAGAGGTAAATCACATTTTCATATAGTTGGATTAATTCAGTAATTTTACAAAGTTTGCAAATTTTGCTGTAGAGCCAGTCGAAATAATAAACATTACAAATATCCAAAAAACTACCCGCAAATGTGAACAGGTGCTAACTGAAAAAACATAGTAACTATAAAATGCATACAGCTGCACACTGAAAAGCCAAAAATATACAAGGAAAAATGTGGCACTGCATTACTGCAAAAGAGAGATATTTAGTTTATGTATTGGCCAATGCATGTAAGCCCGGAAACCAACAGCAAGGTATAGCTCTGTAATCCGGGAACCTAACTTAAATGCCACTATCTAGGTTAAAAACATCTGTGTCTGGGCAAAATGCCACTATTTAGACTACAAACCTCCAAGTATGGGCAGCTAGGCTCCTGCTATAATGGTTATGAACACAGCCAGGTCTAAGGGCAGAGTGCTCAGTCAGAAAGAGGCCAATACATAAACTAAATAGCTCTCTTTTGCAGTAATGCAGTGCCATATTTCCCCTTGTACATTTTTGGCTTTTCAGTGTGCAGCTGTATGCATTTTATAGAAATAATAAACATTGTCATAAATAAAACGAAGGAAAAGTTTAATATATTGAGAATAAATTTATCCTCAATAGCTGGTGGATAAATGTTAGCAAGAGTACACGTGATCAAAGTACCCCTCTTGGTGCCATTGCTGTGAATAAAGCATTTCTCATTGAAGTTGTAACCTTTTATTTCATCATGTATCCTGTTTTATTAATCTGATCAAAAAAAATTTGGAAATTTTATCAGCTGGATTTTTTCTTTTGTTTGGCAATTTTACGTGAAGTCACACTGCATTTCCCTGCTCCTTCACACTTTGAGCCACACAGGTAAGCTGTGTACTACCACATTTTGCTACTACTTATATTCTTGACTGTATTTATGTGCTCACCCTTTTGGAAAACCAATTTTTTTAATAATTGTTGCTTCTACACATTTCTTGTGCATTTTTTTTTGCACAATTACCGTATACACATTTAATGGAGGTTTTGCTGCATCCTGGTAGTGCATTAGTCTTTTTGGCCTTGGGCACTCTACATCTTCTGCCATTAGTCTGTGAGTTTTTGCTTATTTTCTGGAGGATTTTTATTCCTCTTTTTGGTGTTTTGTATGTATATACATATATGATATATTAGTGTAGGGACCCACAAAAATGAGGATCCGTGACGTGAATTGTGAGCTTCCGTACTATGGCCATATTACCTACCAATACCTCATATATTTATTTATTCTTTTGCACAGAATATTTTATACAGGATGCAGCTAGGCCTCTTTATGTTAGGCCTTGCATACTATACTCACTGTCTCTGCATGGAGCACATATTTAGTACTGGCGCAGCCCGCTTGCATCTACTGTGATGAGCGTAACTAATAGGCTGGATACCAGATACTGGGAACCTGCATGTGTGATCAGTGACCTATGCAAGCCACAAGTGTGCAATTTTACCATCTTCCTCTGCACCTTTGATGTCTCCATTTAATGGAGGTCTTGCTGCATCCTGGTAGTGCATTAGTCTTTTTGGCCTTGGGCGGTTTACATCTTCTGCCATTAGTCTGTGAGTCATTGCTTGTTTTTCATAGCAAAGCATGCCTCAGACAGATTTTGTAAAGCTGCAAATGTTTTTTTCTACTTCCAAGATATCTGAATCTATATGTAATGATATGGCATTCAAATTTAAAAGACTTGAAAAATTGATAAATAATGAAACTAAAATTTGGTGAGATGTTTCTACTTTGGACAACTATATCCAAAATTAGCTGATTCCTAGAGGTTTAAGACTTAAACAGATCCCTACTATGATTTACTCTGCATCTTTCATAGACGATTGGAATCATATTTTGTCCAACTGCTCTCTTAATTTTATGCATCTTATAAATAATCATGAGGATAGCAAACTCACTGAAATGCAATGTAAAATTGCTATTTGAAAGAATAATTTGGAACAACACAAAGATAATCCCGATTATGCTGTTTTAATGGAACTAAACAAGTGAACAAATGGGGTAGATGATTCAGTCCTCCAAGAACACCAACATCCATTCTTAAACACATCTCTTACAAAAACTCATCTTCTAAATTTGATGTAAGCTTTAGTTCTTCAGATTAGGAATCCAGCAATAGCAATGTCAATGACACTGTCCTTTTGATTCTTCACATGACCTTTCGTATTACTGCAAGTCCAAAAATCATAGTCATCCAAAAGACGCGATGGCTGAAAACATTCTAAACTTTCCTGGCGTGATCATCCACTGCAGAAAGAATACTACATTTTAAATGATTTTTCCAATTTTCTAAACTTACTCTGTTGGTCTGAATTTTATTCCAGATAGAAAATTTGATCTATTCCTAACTCTATTTGATATAAACAAATTTATCCGTAATTTAACTGTGAAAAGACATTTTTTTCACTCAAGATTTGAAAAACTACATTTCTATCATTTCCCTGGCAGTGAATTTTGTTGCTTCAACTTTATGGCACAAATGTCTCTTATGTCTTTACAAGATTTACAATACCACTGGTAATTTAAAACCTCAATTAACTGGACAAGCCTTTAATTTTAACATCAAATATCTGTTTTTTTAGTGGACAAAGTCAAGAGTGGACTGCATGAACAGTAGACTGCATGAACCTATTGCAAGTAACTATTGAACGTGAATTGAAAAAAATTAGATTCAACAAATCTACAAAATTTCACACTAATCTAACCGATTCTGTTTTCTGCCTTGCAAGAACTTAGAAACTTACCTGACATAACTATAAAGATGTCAGATAAGGGAGGCGTAGTAGTTGTCATGGGTTCTCATGCTTACAATGCTCAGATTTTGTCCCTATTTAATGACACAACTACATACATCCAATTTGCAAAGCAAGAGGTTTCAAAGTTATATTAACCCCTTCAGCCCCCGGGCGCTTTCCGTTTTTGCGTTTTTGTTTTTTGCTCCCCTTCTTCCGAGAGCCGTAACCGTTTTATTTTTCTGTCAATCTTGGCATATGAGGGCTTGTTTTTTGCGGGACGAGTTATACTTTTAAATGAAACCATAAGTTTTACCATTTAGTGTACTGGAAAACAACAAAAAATTCCAAGTGTGGAAAAACTGCAAAAAAGTGTGATCGCACAATAGTTTTTGGGATGTGTTATTCACTGTGTTCACTAAATGGTAAAACTGATGTGTGGGTGTGATGCCTGAGGTCGATGCGGGTTTGTAGACACCAAACATGTATAGGTTTACTTGTATCTAAGGGGTTAAAAAAAATTCCCAAGCTTGTCCAATAAAAGGGGCGTACGTTTTGCACCATTTTCCGAAACCCGTAGCGTCCTCATTTTTTGAGATCTATGGCTCAGTGATGGCTTATTTTTTGCGTCTCAAGCTGACATTTTCAATGGTACCATTTTTGCGCAGATGCTACGTTTTGATCGCCTGTTATTGCATTTTGCGTAAAATGTGCAGCGACCAAAAAACGTTATTTTGGCGTTTGGAATTTTTTTGTCGCTACGCCGTTTACCAATCAGATCAATTGATTTTATATTTTGATAGATCGAGCATTTCTGAATGCGGCGATACCATATTTGTGTATATTTTTTTTATTTTTTTAACCCTTTAATTTTCAATGGGGTGAAAGGGGGGTGAATTGAACTTTTAGGTTTTTTTTTAATTTTTTAAAACTTTTTTTTACTTTTTTTTTATTTCACTAGTCCTCCTAGGGAACTATAGCGATCAGCAATGCGATCGCTCTGCCCTATCTGCTGATCACAGCTACACAGCTGTAAACAGCAGATATGATCACTTCCTGATTCACTCGGCTCCAGGCTGAGTGAAACTGAAAGTGACTCATGATAGCTACAGGCATCATCACATGACCCTGTGCTATCATGGCAACCACCAAAAGTCACGTGGTCACGCACATGACTTCCGGTGGGGGCGGCGGTAAGTGAAAATCATAGCATATACATCTCGCTGACAGACTTTGGCAACGAGATGTAAGGGGTTAAATGTTGCGAGTGGAAGCGATTCTACTCGTAACATGCAGACACACATGTCAGCTGTTGAAAACAGCTGATATGTGCGCGGATCACCGCGACCTGCCCACGGCAGGGGGCGGGAATTAACCTCACACGATTCATGACGGATAGATCCGTCAAGGGTCGTGAAGGGGTTAACCTCATGATTGATGATGGATTATCTTTGATGGTTTTGGCTAAAGCCCAGCATGATTATATTGTGATAAATCACCCTATTTTGCCAATACTACATGTTCTTCCAAAAGTTCATAAGGGTTTACACCCTCCCCCCATGAGACAAATCATTTCTGGGAGAGGTTCAATCAATGAACATCTCAGTGAATGGCTGGATTCTCTTCTCTTGCCCTTGTCCAAGAGAACTGCTGGTTTTCTAAAACCTGGTCTCCTCATGATTTTGCATGGTTAAGTTGTGACGTTGTTGCACTTAACACCTCCATCCCTCAAAACATCACCAATGAGGGACTGGAACTCCATGTTACCAAATATTCTGACTACTTCCTTGATTTATGTTTTTTATTGTTTATGTCACGTTTCCTCATGTCTCACAATTTTTTTTCATTTGATTATTATTTTTTCTTGCAGTGCAGGAGAGTGTTGATGGGTGCACAATATTCACCCTCCCTGGCAAACCTAGTACGGTCTTATTAGGAGGAGTCATATTTGTATTGCAGTAATAATCCATTCACTTCTTATATGTTCTGGTATGGCAGATTCATCGATGACTTGTTCTTCATATGGAAGGTTGATGTGTCTGCCATACCAGAGTTTATCCTTTATCTTAATGATAACCACTTTAATTTATCTTTCATTTTCACCACCATATAATTTAGGACTTTTTATTTTTAGATCTAGAAGTAAAAGTAATAGGTGATAATACCATATAATGTCCACATTTTCCAAACCTCTCTTGGGCAACACTATATTACATGCTGTTAGCAGTCACCGAAAACATACCGATAAATTGATCCCAGTTAGAGAATTTACCCTTGTTAAAAGAAATTGCAGTGATGCCAACAATCTGTTTAAGGAAATGGAGCATTAGAAAATTAAATTCAAGAAAAGAAGTTATCCCAATTGCATATCAAATAGAGCAACGAATATTGTATTCCATAAAAAACATCAGGATCTTATTGTTCATAAATCATTCGGGAGGCGTTCTGGATGTATAACCTCAGTACATATTATTTGGAAGGTCTGAATGTCCGTAAAAAGACTATGTTTCATTATTAATTTGTATATAACTTGATCTAGGTTTATTCATTCATTCGTTTATTCATTAATTTTCATGATTTATTCAATTGACTTTATTGGTTTCTTTGAGTGTACTTAATTTCCTGATCATTACAGCTGTGAGAAACGCCAGCGTGTGTTTGAAACAAATTACTTTTTGCTTTCATTCCATCATGTATTGTGTTTTTTTTAATCTGATCAAATAAATAAAATTTAGTAACTGTATTTTTATTTTGTCTTAATTTAAAGCATTATGCGTAAAGATGAAGGATAATGCATCACAGATTAAATCAACAAACACTACACTTTTATCAGTATTGCCCAGCATTTGTGTAACAGTCTCTATGCCCCCATCCTGAGTCAGTTGATGCTAATTTATATTTCTTAGACCATTTGAAATCTTTCAAAATCCCCAGGATTTCATTGCTATCTTTAATATAAGAGGGAATAGCTCTCAATAGCCAATTTATATATCTAGATAGCAGTTCAATGTCCAAACCCACGCTGGCCACAAATGGATGGGTGGTTTATTTAAAGACTGCTAGATTTCTCAAAAAAAAAAAAAAATACCAGTAAGGTTTCTGTTCATACAAATGAAACTATTTTGTTTGCTTTTTTAATGAAAGAATACTTGTTTCTATATGTTTCCCTAAAATAGATCTGTAACTGGCCTGGAATTTTCATGTAGAATCATGTGAAAACTATATATATGTTGTAAAATCAGACAATTGTCTATATGCTTCAGATTAATATAGTCTCTATACATCAAAACTATATTCCCTTGTCAACCTGCTTCACAATGTGAATTTGATTGAGTGAGTGGATTTTATTTTTTAATGTTAGACTGATCACTCTCATATATAAGAGCTTTCATATCCATTTCAACTGTAAAACAAATCCAAAGTACTTTCTGGCTGCATTGAAGAGGTATAGATTGGTGAGAGACCACCAGTGAGTTAACTGACAGATAAAGGAATAATCATTATCTTCAAACTCATCTACAAAAAATGTCAAATATTGCTTCTCTATGTCATTTTGATTGTTGCTGATGCTAAAACCCAAAGTGCCTATAACTGTACATATTTCTTCTTCTTTATAAATAATTTTACTTTTAGCTTTATTACTCATACATTTAGATACTTACACAGATCTATTATAAATTGAGTCAGATCAAAAGTTTAAGTAATAATAAATTTAAAAAACTCTGCAGGTAAAGATATACAGACTGTTTAATATCAAATTAATTATCTGAGGAGAATTAATTTGCATCTCTTTGTTACCTACTTCCTCTTCTGACTGTATCTCTTCCTTCCTCCGCTGTTGCCCTTGCCAGGTCCTTTTCCTTAAAAGGATTGACAACTTATTTATTGATGCACTATCTTTTGGAGAGGTCATCAATATCTGATTGGCAGGGGTTCGACACCTAGGGCATCAGTCGATTAGCTGTTCACAGTGGCGGCGGTTAAAATGCTCAATTCCTTAGCTGCCCCATCAACTGATAGCGGCCGCGGCCTTGTACTACACATCCGCCTCTTATTTAAATCAATAGGAGGCTGATGTGCAGAACCCAGCTGCGGCTTCTATCAGAAGACGGAGCAGCTCTGGAACTGAGCATTTCCGGCTACCACCGGTAACAAGAACAGCTGATCGTCAGGGGTGCCAGCTATCGAACAAACATTGATGACCCATCCTAAGGATAGGCCATCAATGAAAAAGTATTGGACAACCCCTTAAGAGGTTCTGTGAACTTGAGTTTGTATTTGTGGTGGTGGATTGTCAGAGGGTTTTCTAATACACTGGGCTCACTGGTCCAGTAACCATATTCATTTTCTCTTTAAGTCTGTTTTTCTTCATTGTAATTTGTGATTGACCCAAAACTTTCTCATTTTCAGAATCACTTTGTACTCTAAAAATGTAGCTTCCCCCCCCATTCTTTAATATCTGCCTATATAGGAATGAGGTATTCTATTTTATTTTATTTTTTAAAATTTATTTTCGGTTTGTCTATTTCTCAACTTAGTCTTTGCCTTGCACAACTCAGTAGTGTTCTCAGCATATTCCTTTTCATTATATTTTAATGTGTTACTCGCAATTAATTCTTATATACCTCTTAAGGAACCTGTTTACACTCCATCATAAAGTCCATTATTTCAACATATTGTCACACTTATTTTTAGATACATAAGCCACATGGTGTTCGACTATTATTTTTATTATACGATTATAAAGGATTTTACCATCCAAAATAGATATAGCCCCTTTTAAGGAAATGTATTAATATTCATCTCAAGTGCTCATGACTTGCAATTCATCTCATTCATACCATTGTTCAAAAAATGTTTTTATACAATACTTTTGTTTTGTGCGTGTTGCTATATGGCTTTATCACTTGGTCCGAAAGATCAAGTGCTCCTATGAATTAATTGTACTCCTATACGCAAAGAAGTTTGGGGACTTAGTTCTACATACAGGGCTGCTACTATCATCATGGATCGGAGTCAGAAACAAGGCATCTTTTTTATGCTTGCATTCAACAAGTAGCAGATCTTCACTACAGACAGCCATCTTCATTGCCACTCTTAATGTCTGATCCACCAAAGTTTTGGGGGGGACTTTTTCATTTTACATATGGTTCTGCATAACTCGTAGCTCTTGATGCAAGTGATTTTAGAAATAGTAGACCATTATAGAAATTACCTAAGTATAAATGATAATACATCAGTTGCTTGGGGAAGGTTAAGGCAGATACGTTTTCTCCACTGTCTTATAATGTAAGATAATGTGGCATTCTAAAGTATCTATTTTTCAGTCCTTCTCTTCATAAATTTCAAAATAAAAGATGTTCACTCTATAAAAGGAGCTTTTATAGAGTGGACTGAAAAAACGTTGTCCCCAAATTATTGGAGTGAACTAATCTATGAGCAGATTATTAACCTAACCTTTCTCATTTATAATTAGTATAAGGGTATGCTCAAGCTTATCTGAGTGCAGTCTGATATATGCCAACTCAGACAATTGAGAAGATGGAAAGATTAATGCAACTGTGATCCATATTTACATAGTTACATAGGTTGAAAAAAGACCTAGGTCCATCTAGTTCAACCTTCCTCCACCAATTCTACATTTTATCCAATTCCTTCTTCTCATTCAACCCCCCCCCAACTGACCTATCCATCAAAGTCAATGGCTGCTCACTCTCCCCAATCCCATGTGCTGGCTGCCTGGGGGTAACTCTAGACACTACCCTCTTATTTAAGCCACATATCCAAACCCTCTTCAGCTCCTGTCGCCTCCAACTCAAAAATATTTCCCGCATTCGTACATTCCTTTCCTAAGAAGCTGAAAAAACACTAGTGCATGCCCTTATTATCTCCCGCCTGGACTATTGCAACCTCCTGCTCTGTGGCCTCCCAATTATATCGGCCACACAATTTTCAGTTATATTGAAAAATATGGATAGTTCTAGGATGAATCTTACAGAATCATTTAAAGCAAGGCATAAGGTGCGAGCTGTACAATGTACTGTATATACTTTGCACTGGGTTCCCTTTTTGAGATTCTTGCTTGAACACCTGTATTTATGCCTCTCATGTTTGCTGCCCCATCATACTCTTGTCCACGACATCTACGTTTGTCAGAATCCTTAATTTCAATACTTAGAACATTTGTTTTTCTCAAGGTTTGCAGCTGTTATTGCATGAAATCCCAGGAAGGTTACTTAACCTTTTAATGCTGTAGTAGCATTTCAAACAGGAGCATCCTGTTGAGATGTGAACGATTTACTTACATTTTTTTCTAGCCTTCTTTACTGCAAATTCCTCAATAATTTTTGTATGTCAGTCATTCCAGCACATTCATTTTCTATACATAAAATAACCAGTCCACTTAGCCTTTCTTGTCCAATTGTAGACCTCAGGTAGTTCTTGACTATCTTTAGTTTTGAGCTTCTAGCCACTATTACTGAAAGGAATAAGAACAAAATATATGCTGTACACACTTCTGGAAAACCTGGAACTAGCACTCTAGTTTTAACAAACAATAGCTTGGCAATTTCTTCCATGGTGGTCTAGTGGGCAATTTGTGATTTTAAGCAGCTCTAATTAAATGAGTTGTGTAGGACGAGCTGGTGAAAAGTCTGTTTTGAAATGATTCACAATGTTTTCTCCATCCTTATGCAGTTCTTCATCAGATGCGGATTGAAGTGACCTGGGAATTACTCTAAATTTTTACGTTGTACGAAGACTATGAAATTTTTGCTTAATTGCATAATAATTGTGTCTAAGCAGGACTTAAAGATGTTAATCTGGAATTACTTCTCAGTATTGAAGACCTGTTCAACTTCACACAATTCATCATACTATCTTTTTACACGTTTATTTCTTTTTCTTTTTCTTTCAAATGCAACTTGTATTCCCCACTTCTCTGACAACTGTATGGCACAATTTTTGCTTCTTTTTTTCTGAACTCTTGAAGAACTTTAACTGCATTTTGAAGTAATAGTGCTTCTTTTTCAAGATTGCAGACACTTTCAAAACTGTCCAATAACATCTAGAATCCTAGACTACATGACAACTGTGATTACAAACTGAAAAGTGCTGATGTTTTTCTTAAAGCTAGAGGCATCATTGCAGTCGCTAGAATTTTTGCTTGACTTCAGGACAATTTTTTTGCCAGTACCTTCAGGGTTTCAGTTTATTGATATGTCAGTGCCATGATTGAATCATTCCGGGGGACCATCTAGTTGAACCTAATCTCTTCAGACTAATATTATCTGTTTTAGATGCTGACAATATCCCTGATAATAAAGCCCATCGTTTGATACGGTTTCCAAAAAACTGGTACAATTTTTCAATTATATAGTAAATTTGCATAGTTCAGTGATAAATCTTACAGAATCCTTTACAGCAAGGTTTAAGTTGTGAGCGGCACAATGTATATACTCTGCACTGGGTTCCCTTTTTGAGAATCTTGCTTGAACACCTGCATTTATGCCGCTCATGTTTGCTGCCCCATCAGATCCTTGTCCACGACATCTACATATGTCAAGACCTTTATATTCAATACTTAGAACAGTATATTTCTCAAGGTTTGAGCTGTTATGGCATGAAATCCCAGGAAATGTTACTTTACCTTTAATACTGTAACAATATTCTGTTCATTAGTTTTAACAGTTACTTAACTCTGACTAAGTTCGTCAGTTTTAGAGAAGTTTTGTGTTGTATCTATGAATGTTGAAAAAAAAAGCAGTGTTCGAGCTCATTAACAATTTCTTGCTCTGTCTTTTTTGACAACAAAACAATTATCTTATTACATATTCTGTGGCTCAGATAATGAACAGATCCCTTTGTCATTTCCAATAACTGCTTCAGAGTAGAGTCATACTTTGCTAGGAACTGAATCTTGGACAAAAATCCCCACCACTGTTTGCTTGGCCTATTACTTCTGTGTGACCTCTAGAAAGAAGATTACACATTGCCAGTGTTAATATGATATTAATCACTCTGTCAATAACTTGCCTCCAGAAGTTTTCTGTTTTCTAATTTTTTTCTGGTTCTCTTCATTTACAGTATCATGACTATGTCAGCGCTGCATAAACCTGCACACATTAATGTGCTGCATGGAGCTTCCATAATAATGCACTGCCTATGTTGTGTGAGAGCAATTTTTCACACCATTCATCCATCCTGAATTGTAAGCACCAAAGCTATGATCAGCAAAAAGCCATCATAGTTCACATTAGGCATAGTCTAGTTTGGGCGGATAACACAACCATAAATGTGGAATCAATAGTCCAACTTCTGATTTCTTAGAGTAAAATGTCTGCAAGAAACAATGTGCTCCCTGATTTTCATCTTTTGGTAATGTTACAAACTGGCCTACAAGACCTCTAGGAAATTATGAATCTCTTCATCTGACTGTCAATAATATCTGGTGGGAAGTTACCACAGTCTTTTGAAAATGTATTTGCATCTGTTCCAAGGCCTTCAATATCTGCAAGTATCTTATCCAGATATTCCCTGGAATGTTCCTCGCTCTGTATAGTAACTGCTGCACAGGATTCTTTATTTACCGCTGCCTCTAAGCTCTCTGTATTCTTTGTGGTGTTGTGAGAAGTGTCCTCACAGGTAACTTCAGCATTTATACTTGACAAGTGTTCATTCTCCTCACCATGGGCACTAATCTGTCCACTGTCACCAGAAGAGCGGCCTTCTGTGGCAGAAATCGCACCATGCTCTTTCTCAGATTGTTTGAAATGAACACAATTTTTTGTAGTTTAGCTGTCTGTGCCAACTCTTCCTTCCTTTGCCTGCGCTTTGAGCACCGCTTTTGGGTTTTGGGCCGGGTGCCATTCTAAAAAAAAGATCATAATGTATGTTTAGTATGTCTACCATCAACAATATAGACTTTACCAAATATATTATTGTATCATAAACAATAGAAATGTCAGAAACACATCTTAAGGTATATTAAATGTATTAGGTGCTTAATAAATCATACCTATTTTTTTTTAAATTAAAACAATAAATGTTTTTTTTTTAACTTATTTACATATGGATACAGAGGTACATTGGTATCCCCATAAACAGAATGACCCATACAATACATTTTGCATGTCATTTAAAAATATAATCTTCAAGCTACTGCGGATTTAGCCATGATTAAAAGTCTTATAAATTAAAAGCAATGATAATTTCCCCAATTTGGTACTAATGTACCCCATCAAAAATCTGCCAGAAAGCTATGCTAATTTACCAAAATAATGTTGATAGCTGAAGAGGGAGGACATAAGAGGAAAGCACATACTCACCTCTTTGTTGTCTGTCAGACTCTGTTGAGGTGACCATCAGTTTGATGGGGAAATATTTCTTCATACAGCGATGTTATTCACATAAAGATGACATAATGTGTGACGGAGATGACGCAAAAATGAGTATTTTCTTACTAGAATACCTTTTAGTGCCAAAACGTGTGTATATGAGAGCCACGTCACAATATGTAATAGGACACAAAAAGCACATTTAACCCCTTCACCTCCGGCCACTAAAACACCCTAATGACCGGGCCATTTTTTTGCAATTCTGACCAGTGTCATTTTGGTAGGTTATAACTCTGGGACGCTTCAACGGATCCCGGCGATTCTGAAATTGTTTTTTCATGACATATTGTACTTCATGATAGTGGTAAATTTCGGATGATATTTTTTGCGTTTATTTGTGAAAATTTTGAAAATTTCGCAATTTTCAAACTTTGAAAATTTATGGCCATAAATCCGAGAATTATGTCACAAAAATTAGTTACTAAATAAAATTTCCCACATGTCTACTTTACATCAGCGCAATTTTCTAAACTAATTTTTTTTTCGTTAGGAAGTTAGAAGAAGTCAAAGTTCATCAGCAACTTCTCATTTTTCCAACAAAATTTACAAAATCATTTTTTTAGGGACCACATCACATTTGAGGTGACTTTGAGAGGCCGAGGTGACAGAAAATACCCAAAAGTGACCCCATTCTAAAAACTGCACCCCTCACACTACTCAAAACCACATCCAAGAAGTTTATTAACCCTTCAGGTGTTTCACAGAAACCAAAGCAATGTGGAAGGAAAAAATGAAAATTTTACTTTTTAACACAAAAATGTTACTTTAGCCATAAATTTTTGCATTTTCACAAGGGATAAAAGAGAAAATACACCATACAATTTATTGTGCAAGTTCTCCTGAGTACGCTGATATCCCATATGTGGTAAAAATCAATTGTTTGGGCACATGGCGGAGCTCGGAAGGGAAGGCGCGCCATTTGAATTTTTGAACACAAAATTAGCTGCACTCATTAGTGGACGCCATGTCGGGTTTGAAGACCCCCTGAGGTGCCTAAACAATGGAGCTCCCCCACAAGTGACCCCATTTTGGAAACTAGAACCCTCAAATAATTTTTCTAGATGTTTGGTGAGCACTTTGAACCCCTGGAGGCTTCACAGAAGTTTATAACGTTGAGCCGTGAAAAGAAAAAAAAATTTTTTTACCACAAAACTGTTGCTTCAACTAGGTAGCTTTTTTCACAAGGGTATCAGGAAAAAATGCACCATAAAATTTACTGTGCATTTTTTCCTGAGTTCGACGATACCCCGTATGTGGTAAAAATCAATTGATTGGGCGCACAGCAGGACTCTGAAGGGAAGGAGCGCCATTCGAATTTTTAAGCGCAAAATTAGCTGGACTCACTAGCGGATGCCATATCGGTTTGGAGACCCCTTGAGGTGCCTAAACAATGGAGCTCCCCCACAAGTTACCCCATTTTTTAAACTAGACCCCTCAATAAATGTATCTGTATGCTTCATGAGCCTTTTGAACCCCTGGGGGCTTCACAGAAGTTGATAAGGTTGAGCCGTGAAAGTAAATATATATATATATATATATATATATATATATATATCTATATATCTATAGATATATATATTTTTTACCACAAAGCTGTTACTTGAACCAGGTAGCTTTTTTTTTCACAAGGGTATCAGGAAAAAATGCACCATAAAACGTATTGTACAATTTCTCCTTAATACGCAGATACCTCATATGTGGGGGAAAGTAATTGCTTGGGTGCACAGCGGGGCTCAGAAGGGAAGGAACACCATTTGACAGCAAAATTGGTTGGAATTATTAGCTGACGTGATGTTGCATTTGGAGACCCCCTGAGGTGCCTAAACAATGGAGCTCCACCACATGTGATCCCATTTTGAAAACTAGACCCCTTAAAGAATTTATCTAGATGTTTAATGATCCCCAAGGGGCTCCACAGAAGTTGATAATGTTGAGCCATGAATATTTTTTTTTTTTTAACACAAAACTGTTACTTGAACCAGGTAGCTTTTTTTTCACAAAGGTATCAGGGATAAATGCACTATGAAAAGTATTGTGCAATTTTTCCTGAGTACACTGATACCTCATATGTGGTGGAAAGTAATTGTTTAGGCTCACGGCAGGGCTCAGAAGAGAAGGAGTGCCATTTCACAGCAAAATTTGTTGGAATCATTAGCGAATGCCATGTCACGTTTTGAGACCCCCCACGGTGCCTAAGCAGTGGAGCCCCACAAATGACCCCATTTTGGAACTAGACCTGTCAAGGAATTTATCTAGATGTTTGGTGAGCCCCTTGTACCCCCAGGGGCTCCACAGAAGTTGATAACATTGAACCGTGAAAATTATTATTTTTTTTTGTACCAAAAAATTTTTGCTTTAACCAGGTGTTTTTATTTTTACAACGGTATCAGGAAAAATTACACCATAAAAGGTATTTGGAAATTTTTCCTGAGTACGTAGATACCTCATATGTGGTGGAAATCAATTGTTTGGTCGCACAGCAGGGCTTGGAAGAAAAGGAGCGCCATTTGACTTTTCAAATGCACAGACACCGTGCTTCACTGATCGGCCGCTGCAGGACGCATGGTCGGATGAGATACAAAAGCGTCAGGGATACAGGAAAAACAAAAAAAGTCACGCCAAAAATTGAGCAGGGACGCCGATCCGTTATGTGCATCCCTGATCAGCCCTCGGCCGCTGCAGGATGCACACGTGGATGAGATGCAAATAAAACGATGCAAGATATGGACAAAAAAAAAAAAGTCCCACCGAAAATTGACCATGGATGCAGATACGTTATCTGCATCACTGATCAGCGCTCGGCGGGACACATGGATGAATGAGGTGTAAAAATGGACAGGAGATAAAAAAAAAAAATTATACTCACAGTACCCAGAATATGTGCAGGAGGATCACTGACCAGAGGAACTGCAGGAGGGATAGAGGGCAGAAAGAGGACAGCTTCTTACAGAAGGGCAGCAGGCATGAAGTTGGACAGCTCATCAGAAGACCCAGGAAGGACCCAGCGATGGAGGCAGATGTGATCGAGCCAGTGAAGACCTCGGACGACCCGGTGTAAGCAGGTAGGGGACATCGGAGAGGGAGAGCAGATGGAGAGGGGGAGGGGAAGACCGAAGAAGCAGAGGCAGAAGCATAGGAGCAGAATAGAGATCGTGGGGGGCAGATCGCGGCGGGGGGCATGGACAGGGGCCATCGCGGGAGCGCACAGGGGAGATCACGGGAGTGCGCAGGGGCGATCACGGGAGCGCGCAAGGACCATCAGGGGGAAGCGCGCAATAGTCACGTGGAGCAGGAGCGGCAATCGGACAGCAGCGACGGCAGCAGCAGCGGCGGTGTGGTACTACAAGTACCAGCCAGTGCACGCTGAAGACATGCTGGGGAGGGCTTCCTAGACCAACAAAAGCCTGGGGAGGGTGGTCACCTCCAGATCAGACCACACCACTGCACGCAGATTGGAGCGATTGCGCATCATAGTATGATCGCTCCAATCGGTGCTGCAGGGGCTGGGGGGCACCATGTTTGAGCTCCAGCTATGATCTGCTGCAGCTGCTGCAGCACCTCATATCAGGATCTCACAGGATCACACTGGTTCAGGCATTGTTTTAACCGAAACCAGAGCGAATGATGTGGTTGGCGGTTTAGATTTGAACAGCCAATCACAATGATTGTCGATGGGGGGTGGCGATGCCACCCCCCATGGGGTCAAGCAAAGGTCTCATGCTGTAAGAAACAGCAGGGGACATCATTTGAAAGCCGCTGCTATGGCCACGGCAATCAAATAAACTTTAGGCAGTAAAGTTACATCTCTGGTCGTTAAGTCACGTAAAAATAGGACGGAACTTTACTGCCCGCAGTTGTGAAGGGGTTAATATTTAGTTTAACTTGATGTATGTATTAACGGTATGGAACACATTTAGTTAAAAAGCAAAGAAGCAGTGTTAGCACTCACCAGTCCACTGTTGTTGGCTGTCATCCTGCTGTATAGAGACAGAATGGAGTTTTTGGCCTGTGGTATAATTATCAATGGTTTTAAATTACCCTGCTTCTCTGAAAATATGACAGTGTCTTATATTAATTTTTGCTCCCAAAGATGCGCTAGGCCTTATTTTGAGGGGATGTCTTATTTTCTATAAAGAAGAATTAATATTTATTGTTGAACAAAAAAATGAACATTTATTATATACTGTACAGTAGTTGTCATCACAAACCAGCATAAACAGACAAATTGTGAATCTTATCAAGAATTCTTGTTACTACCATTATTTCCATGTACAACATTCTATAGTACATTTACCGATCCCGATATTTATGAACACAAAGCAAGATTTTTTCAATTACAGTCATGTCATTATCTTCTGGAACATCATCATAACAATCCAAATCTTGAATTTCCTGGTGAATTTCTTGTGACTCCATTTCTTTCAGAATCGTTGGCCCAAATCTCTCATGTTTGGCAATAGCATGGTCCTTAAATGAGTATGTCTTGCCAAGGTAGCCTGCTTGTAGTCCATTTGCAACTGTCGGTGATTTTTTCCCATGAATTCTTCACCCAAGTCACAACCTCTTGCAGTTTAAGCTTCATAAAGTTTCCACGCTGATTTCTCTTCATTCTATTTTCAATATAGCCATTAATTTCCATGCTCAAATTGTCCTTAAATGGCTTGTTTATTGCAATATCAAGAGTCTGGAGAAAGGCCGTCATTCCTGCAGGAATCATTATTTAATCTATTTTTCTTTTGTGAAGAAATTTCTTCATGTCTTTAGTGTGGTGTGTGCTGGCTGCATCCCAGACTAGTAGACCTCTTTGGCTCCCTCACATAACAAGCCATCTTCATGTCCTGCATGCAGCTGCTCTGCAATGGATGGTGAAGGTAGGGGGCAATGGCGTAGGGCTAAAAAGAATCACAGCTGCATGCCCTGGTGTTCTGATCGATCAGGCATGCTTCCAAACAAAAACTTTGCTAGGTCTTACTTTCAGGAGAGGCGTGATATTTAGCAATTCAGCAAAACCTCTACTAGGTCTTATTTTAAGGGGATGTCTTATTTCCGGGGAAACAGTGCATTAGCATAACCGTATAAAGAGGACTTAAGAGTTTTCATCAAGCGCACAATGTGTTGTGAGGCAGTGAAGCCAGTGAAGTGAGGCAGGGACCCAGGAGCTTGTTCAAACCAAACAGTCTTTAACTGACAAAACACAAATATAACACTTTTTCATTGTCCTGGAATGTCTTTTGGATCACAGCCGACTTCTTATACAGTATAGTCTTACCAATGTCATGGTCGACAACTGCACAGCTATAGGAATCTCGGGTGCAGGGTCTTGCTTCAAAGATCTCTTTGACTTCTGCACTGCTGTAGGAATCTTGGGTGCAGGGGTCCGCTTACAGTGTCTGGGTCTTTCAGTACTGTCCTGTGTCGCTCCACACAGCCAGCTCGCATAGCACCTGCTGCTCCAGCACCCTGGATCCCAATTGAGACCCACCTTGCAGTGCAATTCCCAGGATATGAGCATATTGCAAGACTTGAACTGTAGGGAGAGAGAGCTGTCCCCACCAACAGTCCTACAGATCTCTCCAAAATTAAAAGCCCCAACAGGTTTATTTAAACAAAATACTTGGTCAAATAGCTAGACCACGTTCACACTTTTATTTTGTGTTGCAGTCACAGCAGTGACTGTGAATACACCACACTCCATCAGGTCTCACAAGGTCTCCTGGCACATTCTGGGGAAACATACTTCAACTGCATTTTGAAATAATAGTGCTGCTTTTTCAAGATTTGTGTCTTTAGCTTGCAGACACTTTCAAAACTGTCCAATAACATCTAGAATCTTAGCCTACATGGCAACTGTGATTGCAAACTGAAAAGTGCTGATTAGAGATGAGCGAACCGGTCCCGGTTCGGCTCGAGGTCGGTTCGCCGAACGGACCTCCCGTTCGAGTTCGGCTCGTCGAACGTTCGACGAACCAAACTCGAGCCAATAGGAAACAATGGCAGGCAATCACAAACACAGTAAAACACCTAGAAAACACCCTCAAAGGTGTCCAAAAGGTGACAAACAACTCAAACACATTGGAAAGTGACAAGGACATATACTCATGCGAAAACAAAACAGCTGGACAAGGAAAAAGAGGAGGACACACAGATATAGGCATGGCACGCCATTCTAAAATCATGTAAAACACCGCAAGGTGACTCCAAGCATAGTCTCCCTTTTTTTCCAAAAATTGGGCCCCACACCCACCCACCCATTCAGTGGCAGCAGTTGGGCCCCAGTTGTACAATTCACAGCTAGATTTGCAACAAACACATTCAAAAATACGCCATTCTTATTCGTCCCCAGGATGACACCGGGGTAGGTAGCAAAGTCTTTCCTGATCCCAGCTCTGTTCATCTTGGCTTCTTTTAAAAACACAGCAAGCAAGGGTTACTCCAAGCGGAGTCTCCCTTTTTTTCCAAAAATTGGGCCCCACACACACCCACCCATTCAGTGGCAGCACTTGTGCCCTAGTTGTACACTTCACAGCTAGATTTGCATCAAGCACATTCAAAAATACGCCATTCTTATCCGTCCCCAGGATGACACCGGGGTAGGTAGATAAAGTCTTTGCTGACCCATGACTTGTTCATCTTGGCTTCTTTTAAAAACAATGTAAGCAACGGTTACTCCAAGCGGAGTCTCCCTTTTTTTCCAAAAATTGTGCCCCACACACACCCACCCATTCAGTGGCAGCACTTGTGCCCTAGTTGTACACTTCACAGCTACATTTGCATCAAGCACATTCCAAAATACGCCATTCTTATCCGTCCCCAGGATGACACCGGGGTAGGTAGCAAAGTCTTTCCTGATCCCAGCTCTGTTCATCTTGGCTTCTTTTAAAAACACAGCAAGCAAGGGTTACTCCAAGCGGAGTCTCCCTTTTTTTCCAAAAATTGGGCCCCACACACACCCACCCATTCAGTGGCAGCACTTGTGCCCTAGTTGTACACTTCACAGCTAGATTTGCATCAAGCACATTCCAAAATACGCCATTCTTATCCGTCCCCAGGATGACACCGGGGTAGGTAGATAAAGTCTTTGCTGACCCATGACTTGTTCATCTTGGCTTCTTTTAAAAACAATGTAAGCAAGGGTTACTCCAAGCGGAGTCTCCCTTTTTTTCCAAAAATTGTGCCCCACACACACCCACCCATTCAGTGGCAGCACTTGTGCCCCAGTTGTACACTTCACAGCTACATTTGCATCAAGCACATTCCAAAATACGCCATTCTTATCCGTCCCCAGGATGACACCGGGGTAGGTAGCAAAGTCTTTCCTGATCCCAGCTCTGTTCATCTTGGCTTCTTTTAAAAACACAGCAAGCAAGGGTTACTCCAAGCGGAGTCTCCCTTTTTTTCCAAAAATTGTGCCCCACACACACCCACCCATTCAGTGGCAGCACTTGTGCCCTAGTTGTACACTTCACAGCTAGATTTGCATCAAGCACATTCCAAAATACGCCATTCTTATCCGTCCCCAGGATGACACCGGGGTAGGTAGATAAAGTCTTTGCTGACCCATGACTTGTTCATCTTGGCTTCTTTTAAAAACAATGTAAGCAAGGGTTACTCCAAGCGGAGTCTCCCTTTTTTTCCAAAAATTGTGCCCCACACACACCCACCCATTCAGTGGCAGCACTTGTGCCCTAGTTGTACACTTCACAGCTAGATTTGCATCAAGCACATTCCAAAATACGCCATTCTTATCCGTCCCCAGGATGACACCGGGGTAGGTAGCAAAGTCTTTCCTGATCCCAACTCTGTTCATCTTGGCTTCTTTTAAAAACAATGTAAGCAAGGGTTACTCCAAGCGGAGTCTCCCTTTTTTTCCAAAAATTGGGCCCCACACACACCCACCCATTCAGTGGCAGCACTTGTGCCCTAGTTGTACACTTCACAGCTAGATTTGCATCAAGCACATTCAAAAATACGCCATTCTTATCCGTCCCCAGGATGACACCGGGGTAGGTAGATAAAGTCTTTGCTGACCCATGACTTGTTCATCTTGGCTTCTTTTAAAAACAATGTAAGCAAGGGTTACTCCAAGCGGAGTCTCCCTTTTTTTCCAAAAATTGGGCCCCACACACACCCACCCATTCAGTGGCAGCACTTGTGCCCTTGTTGTACACTTCACAGCTAGATTTGCATCAAGCACATTCCAAAATACGCCATAATTAACCGTCCCCAGCATGACACCGGGGTAGGTAGCAAAGTCTTTCCTGATCCCAGCTCTGTTCATCTTGGCTTCTTTTAAAAACACAGCAAGCAAGGGTTACTCCAAGCGGAGTCTCCCTTTTTTCCAAAAATTGGGCCACACAGACACCCACCCCATCAGTGGCAGCACTTGGGCCCTAGTTGCAAACAGGATGTTTTGATTTGCATAAAGCACATTCAAAAATACGCCATTCTTATCCGTCCCCAGGATGACACCGGGGTAGGTAGCAAAGTCTTTCCTGATCCCAGCTCTGTTCATCTTGGCTTCTTTTAAAAACACAGCAAGCAAGGGTTACTCCAAGCGGAGTCTCCCTTTTTTTCCAAAAATTGGGCCCCACACACCCACCCATTCAGTGGCAGCACTTGTGCCCTAGTTTTACACTTCACAGCTACATTTGCATCAAGCACATTCAAAAATACGCCATAATTAACCGTCCCCAGCATGACACCGGGGTAGGTAGCAAAGTCTTTCCTGATCCCAGCTCTGTTCATCTTGGCTTCTTTTAAAAACACAGCAAGCAAGGGTTACTCCAAGCGGAGTCTCCCTTTTTTTCCAAAAATTGGGCCCCACACACCCACCCATTCAGTGGCAGCACTTGTGCCCTAGTTGTACACTTCACAGCTACATTTGCATCAAGCACATTCAAAAATACGCCATAATTAACCGTCCCCAGCATGACACCGGGGTAGGTAGCAAAGTCTTTCCTGATCCCAGCTCTGTTCATCTTGGCTTCTTTTAAAAACACAGCAAGCAAGGGTTACTCCAAGCGGAGTCTCCCTTTTTTCCAAAAATTGGGCCACACAGACACCCACCCCATCAGTGGCAGCACTTGGGCCCTAGTTGCAAACAGGATGTTTTGATTTGCATCAAGCACATTCAAAAATACGCCATTCTTATCCGTCCCCAGGATGACACCGGGGTAGGTAGCAAAGTCTTTCCTGATCCCAGCTCTGTTCATCTTGGCTTCTTTTAAAAACACAGCAAGCAAGGGTTACTCCAAGCGGAGTCTCCCTTTTTTTCCAAAAATTGGGCCCCACACACACCCACCCATTCAGTGGCAGCACTTGTGCCCTAGTTGTACACTTCACAGCTAGATTTGCATCAAGCACATTCCAAAATACTCCATTCTTATCCGTCCCCAGGATGACACCGGGGTAGGTAGATAAAGTCTTTGCTGACCCATGACTTGTTCATCTTGGCTTCTTTTAAAAACAATGTAAGCAAGGGTTACTCCAAGCGGAGTCTCCCTTTTTTTCCAAAAATTGGGCCCCACACACACCCACCCATTCAGTGGCAGCACTTGTGCCCTTGTTGTACACTTCACAGCTAGATTTGCATCAAGCACATTCCAAAATACGCCATAATTAACCGTCCCCAGCATGACACCGGGGTAGGTAGCAAAGTCTTTCCTGATCCCAGCTCTGTTCATCTTGGCTTCTTTTAAAAACACAGCAAGCAAGGGTTACTCCAAGCGGAGTCTCCCTTTTTTTCCAAAAATTGGGCCCCACACACCCACCCATTCAGTGGCAGCACTTGTGCCCTAGTTGTACACTTCACAGCTACATTTGCATCAAGCACATTCAAAAATACGCCATAATTAACCGTCCCCAGCATGACACCGGGGTAGGTAGCAAAGTCTTTCCTGATCCCAGCTCTGTTCATCTTGGCTTCTTTTAAAAACACAGCAAGCAAGGGTTACTCCAAGCGGAGTCTCCCTTTTTTTCCAAAAATTGGGCCCCACACACCCACCCATTCAGTGGCAGCACTTGTGCCCTAGTTGTACACTTCACAGCTACATTTGCATCAAGCACATTCAAAAATACGCCATAATTAACCGTCCCCAGCATGACACCGGGGTAGGTAGCAAAGTCTTTCCTGATCCTAGCTCTGTTCATCTTGGCTTCTTTTAAAAACACAGCAAGCAAGGGTTACTCCAAGCGGAGTCTCCCTTTTTTTCCAAAAATTGGGCCCCACACACCCACCCATTCAGTGGCAGCACTTGTGCCCTAGTTGTACATTTCACAGCTACATTTGCATCAAGCACATTCAAAAATACGCCATTCTTATCCGTCCCCAGGATGACACCGGGGTAGGTAGCAAAGTCTTTCCTGATCCCAGCTCTGTTCATCTTGGCTTCTTTTAAAAACACAGCAAGCAAGGGTTACTCCAAGCGGAGTCTCCCTTTTTTCCAAAAATTGGGCCACACAGACACCCACCCCATCAGTGGCAGCACTTGGGCCCTAGTTGCAAACAGGATGTTTTGATTTGCATCAAGCACATTCAAAAATACGCCATTCTTATCCGTCCCCAGGATGACACCGGGGTAGGTAGCAAAGTCTTTCCTGATCCCAGCTCTGTTCATCTTGGCTTCTTTTAAAAACACAGCAAGCAAGGGTTACTCCAAGCGGAGTCTCCCTTTTTTTCCAAAAATTGGGCCCCACACACCCACCCATTCAGTGGCAGCACTTGTGCCCTAGTTGTACACTTCACAGCTACATTTGCATCAAGCACATTCAAAAATACGCCATAATTAACCGTCCCCAGCATGACACCGGGGTAGGTAGCAAAGTCTTTCCTGATCCCAGCTCTGTTCATCTTGGCTTCTTTTAAAAACACAGCAAGCAAGGGTTACTCCAAGCGGAGTCTCCCTTTTTTTCCAAAAATTGGGCCCCACACACACCCACCCATTCAGTGGCAGCACTTGTGCCCTAGTTGTACACTTCACAGCTACATTTGCATCAAGCACATTCCAAAATACGCCATAATTAACCGTCCCCAGCATGACACCGGGGTAAGTAGCAAAGTCTTTCCTGATCCCAGCTTTGTTCATCTTGGCTTCTTTTAAAAACACAGCAAGCAAGGATTACTCCAAGCGGAGTCTCCCTTTTTTCCAAAAATTGGGCCACACAGACACCCACCCCATCAGTGACAGCACTTGGGCCCTAGTTGCAAACAGGATGTTTTGATTTGCATCAAGCACATTCAAAAATACGCCATTCTTATCCGTCCCCAGGATGACACCGGGGTAGGTAGCAAAGTCTTTCCTGATCCCAGCTCTGTTCATCTTGGCTTCTTTTAAAAACACAGCAAGCAAGGGTTACTCCAAGCGGAGTCTCCCTTTTTTTCCAAAAATTGTGCCCCACACACACCCACCCATTCAGTGGCAGCACTTGTGCCCTAGTTGCAAACAGGATGTTTTGATTTGCATCAAGCACATTCCAAATCAACAAGCATTTACTCTCCCCAGGATGACACAGGGGTAGTAAATTCCTTCTGGATCCATGACTTGTTCATTTTGATGAACGTCAGTCTGTCCACATTGTCACTGGACAGACGCGTGCGCTTATCTGTCAGCACACACCCAGCAGCACTGAATAGACGTTCAGAGACAACGCTGGCAGCTGGACACGACAAAATCTCCAAGGCGTAAGTTGCGAGCTCTCGCCATTTTTCTAGGTTTGAAGCCCAAAAGGAGCAAGGCTCCAGTTGCACAGTCATGGCATCGATGTTCATTTGGAGATACTCCTGTATCATCCTCTCCAGCCGTTGACTATGTGTCAGACTTGTTGTCTCTGGTGGCCTTGCAAAAGAGGGTCTAAAAAAATTATGAAAAGATTCCATAAAATTGCTGTTACCGGCACCAGATACGGTCCTACTGGTACGGGTAGACTGTTGAAGATGACGAGACCGTCCCATGTTTGTCAAGTTACAACTGGGAGATTCCCTCCCTGCACCTGCACGGTTGTTTGGTGGAAAAGCCGAGCTAAGATCGAGTAACAGCTTCTGCTGATACTCCTGCATACGTGCGTCCCTTTCTATGGCTGGAATTATGTCACAAAATTTGGACTTGTACCGGGGATCTAATAGTGTGGCAATCCAGTAGTCATCATCACTTCTAATTTTGACAATACGACCGTCATGTTGGAGGTAGTGCAACAAAAAGGCACTCATGTGTCTTGCGCAGCCATGCGGACCAAGTCCACGCTGTGTTTGTGGCATAGAGGTGATACCCGTTCTTTCTTCCTCTGACATCTCCCCCCAACCTCTTTCAACTGAATTTTGACCAAGGTCTCCCTCATCCGCTGAGTCTTCCATGTCCATGGACAGTTCGTCCTCCATTTCTTCATGTTCTCCTGCACCTTGCTCAACATTTCGCCTGCTACTATGCGCCCTTGTCGATCCCTGTCCCCCATGGTCCCATGCCTGCTGCGTTGGTGATGATGAACGTCTGGACCTTGGTGATGTTGTTGTCCCTTGCGCATATGAATCCTCCTGTAGTTCCTCCCCTTCATGTTGTCCCACCCCCTGACTCCGAATAGTGTTTAGCGTGTGCTCCAGCATGTAAATGACTGGAATCGTCATGCTGATAATGGCATTGTCAGAGCTAAACATATTCGTCGCCATGTCGAAACTGGGCAGAAGGGTGCATAGGTCCTTGATCTGAGACCACTCCATCAGGGTGATCTGCCCCACCTCTGCATCTCGTTGGCCCAGGCTATACGTCATGACGTATTGCACCAGGGCTCTGCGGTGCTGCCACAGTCGCTGTAACATGTGGAGAGTTGAATTCCAGCGTGTCGCCACATCGCATTTCAGGCGATGAACCGGCAGGCCGAAAGACTTCTGGAGCGATGCAAGTCGCTCTGCTGCGGCGCTTGAACGGCGGAAGTGAGCTGACAGTTTTCGTGCCCTGTTCAGAAGGCCATCTAGGCCGGGATAGTGTGTTAAAAATTGCTGGACGACAAGGTTCAACACGTGAGCCATACAAGGTACGTGTGTCACCTTGCCCAGGCGAAGTGCCGCACCCAGGTTTGCAGCATTGTCGCACACGGCCTTACCAGGCTGCAGGTGGAGTGGAGACAACCATTTATTAAACTCGGACCGCAGAGCTGATCACAACTCCTCAGCTGTGTGACTCTTATTCCCAAGACATGTCAAGCTAAAGACCGCCTGATGCCGTTGCGCTCTGCTGCCAGCATAGTAATGAGGGGTGCGTGATTCCTTCTGCGCAGTGAGAACGCTGGTGGCCTGACCAGGCAGGCTTGGGGCGGAGGTGGAGGACCCAGATGAGGTGGAGGATGCAGAAGCTGTGGCGGAACTTGGACAGACATAGGATTGACACACAAGTCGTGGGGACGGCAAGACTTGTGCAGCAGACTTTTCACCATCTATCACCATAGTTACCCAGTGCCCAGTCAGCGACATGTAACGTCCCTGTCCATGCTTACTGGTCCAAGTATCGGTGGTGAAATGCACCCGTTCACACACAGAGTTTCTCAAGGAAGCGGTGATGTTGTGTGCGACATGCTGGTGTAGCGCGGGCACACCTTTCTTAGAGAAGTAGTGGCGACTAGGCATCTGGTACTGGGGCACAGCGACAGACATAAGGTCTCTAAAATCCTGTGTGTCCACTAGGCGGAAAGGCAGCATTTCGGTAGCCAACAGCTTACAGAGGGATAGAGTCAACCTCTTAGCTTTGTCATGGGTCGGAGGAAGTGGCCTTTTATTTGACCACATCTGAGGGACAGAGATCTGGCTGCTGTGTGTAGACGGTGTTGAGTAGGGTGTCCCTGGAAAAATGCAGGTTTGTGAGGAAAGTGCAGGCGGAGACATGATGTTGCCTTGATCCAACGTTGGTGCTATCGATGTCTGAGAGAGCTGTACACACTCACTTGTTTCCCCTTCCAAACCAACTGACGACCTTACAAGCAAACTGCCTGTTGCGGTTACAGTGGTGGAAGTTTTGCGTGGAAAAACAGGTGTGACAGCTGTCCCCACAGTCCTAGAAGATGAAGAGCGCGCGGATGCACTGGAAGGGGCGGGCGGTGGATGGTTCGCTCCGCTAGGCCGCATTGCAGCACGGTGAGCTTCCCACCGGGACTTATGATATTTATTCATGTGACGATTCATGGAAGAAGTTGTCAAACTGCTGAGGTTTTGACCTCTACTAAGAGAATCATGACAAATGTTACATATCACATGATTTGGGCGATCTTTTTCGATGTCAAAAAAGGACCAGGCTAGGCAAGGCTTAGAGGCCATGCGACCTGTTGATCCACCCCGAATAATGCTCATAGGCAGAGTGGTGGCTGAGGATGCAGTTGTAGACGTGCTACCAGTGCTCCGACTCTGTCCAGGAAGGCGCAAGGTAACTTCGTCGTCGGTTGCATCCTCCTCCACCGCCTCTGTTGACCTCCTCGAGTGCCTGACTGGGGGTTGACAGTAGGTGGGATCTAGAACGTCATCATCAATTGTTGTGTTTGCACTCCCCTCCCCCTCAGACCGAGCCTCTTCTTGCCCTGACCGAATATTTAAGTTGTCATCCCAATCGGGTATCTGCGTCTCATCTTCATTAGTATGTTCCTCATTGTCTATAACCACAGGTGTTACAGTTTGTGACAAAGGGTCAACATTATGCTCAGAAACTTGGTCCTCACGGCCTGAATCAGAGTCACAAAGGTTCTGGGCATCACTGCATACCATTTCCTGTTCTGTACTCACTGTAGCTTGGGAGCAGACCTCTGATTCCCAGGCTATAGTGTGACTGAACAGCTCTGCAGACTCAGCCATCTCAGTTCCACCATACTGTGCAGGGCTGATGGAGACTTCAGAGCTAGGAGAAATCAAGTGTGATTGGGATGACAACTCAGAGGACTGGTGTTTTTTGGATGCGGTACTTGAAGTGGCTGAGAGGGCACTTGTTGGACCACTTGAGATCCATTCAAGCATTTTCCTTTTTTGCCCATCATCTACCTTTCTTCCTGTTGTTCGTGTCCGTAAAAAAGGGAGCACATCGGATTGTCCACGGTAAGTAGTAGACATCTTACTTTTGCTGGTAGATGGTCTATCTTCAGCAGATGATAATGGAGCTTTGCCACCTTCCCCACGGACAAAACCTTTTTTGCCTTTTCCACCACGCCTCTTCCCCTTTCCACCAGCATCTGTCATTTTGCCACTCATGTTGATTGCGACAAGATTGTGGACTGAAAATGTGGTAGTAAAAATTGAGAGGTGGTGAAGATTGCAGTGGTGGTCTAGCTTTATTAACAGCAGAATAATAAAGAATAAATATCCCTGACAATGCAACTTAGTTATAATTAGTTGGAGTGTGCAACGCAGGCAGATGCGCTCTGCAAATGTCTTGGCACTAGTGGGACTATAGCAAAGTCCAATAGCCACGTATAGGATGCCACTAGGTACACTGAGTGTTTGCTAGTATAATGGCTTAGTTATAATTAGTTGGAGTGTGCAACGCAGGCAGATGCGCTCTGCAAATGTCTTGGCACTAGTGGGACTATAGCAAAGTCCAATAGCCACGTATAGGATGCCACTAGGTACACTGAGTGTTTGCTAGTATAATGGCTTAGTTATAATTAGTTGGAGTGTGCAACGCAGGCAGATGCGCTCTGCAAATGTCTTGGCACTAGTGGGACTATAGCAAAGTCCAATAGCCACGTATAGGATGCCACTAGGTACACTGAGTGTTTGCTAGTATAATGGCTTAGTTATAATTAGTTGGAGTGTGCAACGCAGGCAGACGTGCTGCAAATGTCTTGGCACTAGTGGGACTATAGCAAAGTCCAATAGCCACGTATATGATGCCACTAGGTACACTGAGTGTTTGCTAGTATAATGGCTTAGTTATAATTAGTTGGAGTGTGCAACGCAGGCAGACGTGCTGCAAATGTCTTGGCACTAGTGGGACTATAGCAAAGTCCAATAGCCACGTATAGGATGCCACTAGGTACACTGAGTGTTTGCTAGTATAATGGCTTAGTTATAATTAGTTGGAGTGTGCAACGCAGGCAGATGCGCTCTGCAAATGTCTTGGCACTAGTGGGACTATAGCAAAGTCCAATAGCCACGTATAGGATGCCACTAGGTACACTGAGTGTTTGCTAGTATAATGGCTTAGTTATAATTAGTTGGAGTGTGCAACGCAGGCAGATGCGCTCTGCAAATGTCTTGGCACTAGTGGGACTATAGCAAAGTCCAATAGCCACGTATAGGATGCCACTAGGTACACTGAGTGTTTGCTAGTATAATGGCTTAGTTATAATTAGTTGGAGTGTGCAACGCAGGCAGATGCGCTCTGCAAATGTCTTGGCACTAGTGGGACTATAGCAAAGTCCAATAGCCACGTATAGGATGCCACTAGGTACACTGAGTGTTTGCTGGTATAATGGCTTAGTTATAATTAGTTGGAGTGTGCAACGCAGGCAGATGCGCTCTGCAAATGTCTTGGCACTAGTGGGACTATAGCAAAGTCCAATAGCCACGTATAGGATGCCACTAGGTACACTGAGTGTTTGCTAGTATAATGGCTTAGTTATAATTAGTTGGAGTGTGCAACGCAGGCAGATGCGCTCTGCAAATGTCTTGGCACTAGTGGGACTATACCAAAGTCCAATAGCCACGTATAGGATGCCACTAGGTACACTGAGTGTTTGCTAGTATAATGGCTTAGTTATAATTAGTTGGAGTGTGCAACGCAGGCAGATGCGCTCTGCAAATGTCTTGGCACTAGTGGGACTATAGCAAAGTCCAATAGCCACGTATAGGATGCCACTAGGTACACTGAGTGTTTGCTAGTATAATGGCTTAGTTATAATTAGTTGGAGTGTGCAACGCAGGCAGATGCGCTCTGCAAATGTCTTGGCACTAGTGGGACTATAGCAAAGTCCAATAGCCACGTATAGGATGCCACTAGGTACACTGAGTGTTTGCTAGTATAATGGCTTAGTTATAATTAGTTGGAGTGTGCAACGCAGGCAGATGCGCTCTGCAAATGTCTTGGCACTAGTGGGACTATAGCAAAGTCCAATAGCCACGTATAGGATGCCTCTAGGTACACTGAGTGTTTGCTAGTATAATGGCTTAGTTATAATTAGTTGGAGTGTGCAACGCAGGCAGATGCGCTCTGCAAATGTCTTGGCACTAGTGGGACTATAGCAAAGTCCAATAGCCACGTATAGGATGCCACTAGGTACACTGAGTGTTTGCTAGTATAATGGCTTAGTTATAATTAGTTGGAGTGTGCAACGCAGGCAGATGCGCTCTGCAAATGTCTTGGCACTAGTGGGACTATAGCAAAGTCCAATAGCCACGTATAGGATGCCACTAGGTACACTGAGTGTTTGCTAGTATAATGGCTTAGTTATAATTAAATGGAGTGTGCAACGCAGGCAGAGGTGCTGCAAATGTCTTGGCACTAGTGGGACTATAGCAAAGTCCAATAGCCACGTATAGGATGCCACTAGGTACACTGAGTGTTTGCTAGTATAATGGCTTAGTTATAATTAGTTGGAGTGTGCAACGCAGGCAGATGCGCTCTGCAAATGTCTTGGCACTAGTGGGACTATAGCAAAGTCCAATAGCCACGTATAGGATGCCACTAGGTACACTGAGTGTTTGCTAGTATAATGGCTTAGTTATAATTAGTTGGAGTGTGCAACGCAGGCAGATGCGCTCTGCAAATGTCTTGGCACTAGTGGGACTATAGCAAAGTCCAATAGCCACGTATAGGATGCCACTAGGTACACTGAGTGTTTGCTAGTATAATGGCTTAGTTATAATTAGTTGGAGTGTGCAACGCAGACAGATGCGCTCTGCAAATGTCTTGGCACTAGTGGGACTATAGCAAAGTCCAATAGCCACGTATAGGATGCCACTAGGTACACTGAGTGTTTGCTAGTATAATGGCTTAGTTATAATTAGTTGGAGTGTGCAACGCAGGCAGACGTGCTGCAAATGTCTTGGCACTAGTGGGACTATAGCAAAGTCCAATAGCCACGTATAGGATGCCACTAGGTACACTGAGTGTTTGCTAGTATAATGGCTTAGTTATAATTAGTTGGAGTGTGCAACGCAGGCAGATGCGCTCTGCAAATGTCTTGGCACTAGTGGGACTATAGCAAAGTCCAATAGCCACGTATAGGATGCCACTAGGTACACTGAGTGTTTGCTAGTATAATGGCTTAGTTATAATTAATTGGAGTGTGCAACGCAGGCAGATGCGCTCTGCAAATGTCTTGGCACTAGTGGGACTATAGCAAAGTCCAATAGCCACGTATCGGATGCCACTAGGTACACTGAGTGTTTGCTAGTATAATGGCTTAGTTATAATTAGTTGGAGTGTGCAACGCAGGCAGATGCGCTCTGCAAATGTCTTGGCACTAGTGGGACTATAGCAAAGTCCAATAGCCACGTATAGGATGCCACTAGGTACACTGAGTGTTTGCTAGTATAATGGCTTCGTTATAATTAGTTGGAGTGTGCAATGCAGGCAGATGCGCTCTGCAAATGTCTTGGCACTAGTGGGACTATAGCAAAGTCCAATAGCCACGTATAGGATGCCACTAGGTACACTGAGTGTTTGCTAGTATAATGGCTTCGTTATAATTAGTTGGAGTGTGCAATGCAGGCAGATGCGCTCTGCAAATGTCTTGGCACTAGTGGGACTAAAGCAAAGTCCAATAGCCACAGATAGGATGCCACTAGGTACACTGAGTGTTTGCTAGTATAATGGCTTAGTTATGAGTTGGAGTGTGCAGAGGACAAGAGGGTACAGTGGCAGGATTGTGCTGCTCTGGGTAGAGGAATGGAAGCCTGCCTTTCTATTCCCTCCTAATGGTGAAATGCAGGGAGGAAATCCCTGACCTTGGCTGCACAGACGCTGGCGCTGTTTTCAGGACCTGTCACCTTAACTCTGACCCTGCCGGTTTGAGCCCTTAAAAGGACTGCTATAAAGTGCTCTCCCTATGCTGTCTAACGCTGTGTATGCAGCGCATACAGCTGTATCGGCTATAGGACTCAGGATGACGGAGCTGCGACAGTGATGTCTGACACCAAAGACGCAGAAGGCAGATAATGGCGTCCGTGAAGAAAATGTCCGGTTTTATAATGCAGGGACATGTGACATGCAGATCCTATCACACATGCCGTTGCTTCTCTGGCTCAAAGTCCACTTAGCTGTGTGTGTGTCTGTGAGTGGCTGACATGCTGGCCCGCCCCACAAGACGCGCGCGCTTAAGCGGGCTTTACACGCTACGACATCGCTAATGCGGAGTCGTTGGGGTCACGGAATTCGTGACGCACATCCGGCCGCATTAGCGATGCCGTTGCGTGTGACATCGATTAGCGATTTTGCATCGTTGCAAAACAGTGAAAAATCGCTAATCGGCGACACGGGGGTCCATTCCCAATTATCGTTACTTCAGCAGTAACAAGGTTGTTCCTCGTTCCTGCGGCATCACACATCGCTGCGTGTGACGCCGCAGGAGCGAGAAACGTCTCCCTACCTGCCTCCCGGCCGCTATGCGGAAGGAAGGAGGTGGGCGGGATGTTACGTCCCGCTCATCTCCGCCCCTCCGCTGCGATTGGGCGGCGGTTCAGTGACGTCGCTGTGACGCCGCACGGATCGCCCCCTTAGAAAGGAGGCGGTTCGCCGGTCACAGCGACGTCGCCGGACAGGTAAGTATGTGTGACGGCTCTGGGCGATGTTGTGCGCCACGGGCAGCGATATGCCCGTGTCGCGCAACAGATGGGGGCGGGTACGCACACTAGCGATATCGGGACCGATATCGCAGTGTGTAAAGTAGCCTTTAGGGAAGGAAGACAAGAAAAAAAAAAAAAAAATGGCGATCGCCATTATAGAAACAGCAGTGATCTGAAGGCGCTGTTCACGCACACTATACACTGAAATGTGATAATAGTTTGATTCACAGAGTGACTTACACTATTACAGCAGAAACCAAGCTATGATTTAGCTGTTTTTTGGCTGCTAGAACCGTTCTCGAACGTTTCTAGAACTATCGAGCTTTTGCAAAAAGCTCGAGTTCTAGTTCGATCTAGAACATGCCCCAAAATCACCCGAGCCTAGAACTGGAGAACCACGAACCACGAACCGCGCTCAACTCTAGTGCTGATGTTTTTCTTAAAGCTAGAGGCATCACTAATACTGAAAGGAATAAGAACAAAATATATGCTGTACACACTTCTGGAAAACTTGGAACTAGCACTCTAGTTTTAACAAACAATAGCTTGGCAATTTCTTCCATGGTGGTCTAGTGGGCAATTTGTGATTTTAAGTAGCTCTAAATTAAATGAGTTGTGTAGGACGAGCTGGTGAAAAGTCTTTTTTGAAATGATTCACAAGGTTTTCTCCATCCTTATGCAGTTCTTCATCAGATACGGATTGAAGTGACCTGGGAATTACTCTAAATTTTTACGTTGTACGAAGACTGTGAAATTTTTGCTTAATTGCATAATAATTGTGTCCAAGCAGGACTTAAAGATGTTAATCTGGAATTACTTCTCAGCGTTGCAGACCTGTTCAACTTCACACAATTCATCATACTGTCTTTTTACACGTTTATTTCTTTTTCTTTCAAATGCAACTTGTATTCCTCACTTCTCTGATAACTGTATGGCACAATTTTTGCTTTTTTTCAGAACTCTTAAAGAACTTCAACTGCATTTTGAAGTAATAGTGCTGCTTTTTCAAGATTTGCGTCTTTAGCTTGCAGACACTTTCAAAACTGTCCAATAACATCTAGAATCTTAGCCTACATGACAACTGTGATTACAAACTGAAAAATGCTGATGTATTTCTTAAAGCTAGAGGCATCATTGCAGGCACTGGAATTTTTTCCTGACTTCAGGATAATTTTTGCCAGTACCTTCAGAATTTCAGTGTAGTGATACATCAGTGCCATGATGGAATCATTCCTGGAGGACCATCTAGTTGGACCTAATCGCTTCAGACTAATGTTATCCGTTTTAGATGCTGACAATATCCCTGATAATAAAGCCAATCAATTGATACTGTTTCCAAAAAAGTGGTACAATTTTTCAATTATATTTTTTGAGATTCTTGCTTGAACACCTGTATTTACGCCGCTCATGTTTGCTGCCCCATCAGATCCTTGTACATGACATCTACATGTCAAGACCCTTTTGTTCAATGCTTAGAACAGTAAATTTCTCTAGGTTTCGAGCTGTTATGGCACAAAATCCCATGAAAGGTTACTTTGCCTTTAATGCTGTAACAGTATTCTGTTCATTAGTTTCAACAGTTACTTAACGAAGACTCTGACTAAGTTGGTCAGTTTTAGAGATGTTTTGTGTTGTATTATGATTATTGAAAAAAAAGCAGCGCTCTTGAGCTCATTAACAAGTTCTTGCTCTATCTTCTTTTTCTATAAAACAATTATCTCATCTCATATTCTGTGGCTCAGATAATGAACAGATCCCCTTGGCATTTCCAATAACTGGTGCAGAGTTTGTAGCAAGGCCTTCAACATCTGCAAGATTCTTATCCAGATATTCCCTGGAATGTTCCTCGCTCTGTATAGAAACTGCTGCACAGGATTCGTAAGCTCTTTGTATTCTTTGAAGTGGTATGACAAGTATCCTCACAGGTAACTTCAGCAATTATACTTGACAAGTGTTCATTCTCCTCACCATGGGCACTTGCTCGGGCTCTAATCTGCCCACTGTCAACAGAAGAGCGGCCTCCTGTAGCAGAAATCTCACCATCAGATTGTTTTAGAAATGTACTAAATTTTTTGTAGTTTAGCTGTGTGTGCTAACTCTTCCTTTCTTTGCCTGTGCTTCTCAGCACCGCTTTTGAGTTTTGGGCCAGGTGCCATTCTAAAAAAAGAGATTATATGTATGTCTACCATCAACATTATAGACTTTAACAAATATATTATGTCATAAACAATAAAAAGGTCATAAACACCACAACTCATCTTCAGATATGCCAGATGTATTTAGGTGCTTAATAAATCATACTAATTTAAAAAAATAATGACCATAAATGCTGTTTTGTTTAAAAAAAAAAGACTTTAAAAATGGTTTTTTTTTTATCATTTACATATGGATACAGAGGTACATTGGTATCCCCATAAATAGAATAACCCATTAAATAAATATTGCATGCCTCACAAGGTGTACAAGCACATTCTAGGGGAAACATAGCAATCTTCATATATGACACCTGTCACTGCCTTATATATCCCCCTTCTGTTCAAACGTTTGTGGGGTTGAAAACTTGTCATCATACAGGGGCTCCTAGATAACGCATCCGCATTTCCCTGCAACCTCAACAATAAAGTTTTGCAAGGAGAAACCTGAGCTGGTGACTCTGGAGTTTCTCTCCTTGGCATTTCTCATCCAGACAAGCAGTGACTGGCCAGTCACCAGGCAAAACTGTCGTCCCAGCAGGAAATAACGCAGGGAATCCAAGACCCATTTGATGGCCAGACACTCTTTTTCTACTATGCTACAGTTTTTCTCTACTGGGAGGTGCTTCCTACTCTGGGTGGCGGGTGTTCCTCTCCATTTATCTCCTGTGACAGAACCGCTCGAAGACACACCTCCAAGGCATCTGTCTGCACTACAAACCCATTTTTAATATTGGGTTTAATGAGAATTAGCCATTCGCATATGATCAACTTTAATGACTAGAACGCGTCCTCTGCCTGAAGGTTCCAGTGCACTATTTCTTCCCTTTTAAGAGATTGTTCAAGGGTGCTGATCTTCCAGCAAAATTCAATATGAAACAACTGTAATACCACATTATGCAAAGGAAAGCTCTTATTTGCTTTGTGATAAGGGGGCGGAGACAGTTTTGTATGGGTTCGACTCTGAGCGAGTCCACTATGGCTTGTATCTGAGACAAGTGAGAATGCCGGTCACTGCTATAGATGATAATATCTTCCAAATACGCAGATGCATACTTTTGATGGGATTCTAACACCATGTCCGTCAACCTCTGAAATCTAGCCAGAGCCCCATGTAAGTCAAAAGGCAAGACGACATAATGGTAGAGTCCCTCTGGTGTGTCAAAGGCTGTCTTTTCTTTTGGGGACTCTGTCAGTTGCACATACCAGTAACCCTTGGTCAGATCGAGTGTCGTGAAATACTAGGCTGTCCCAGAGTCTCAATTAGCTCATCTACCATGGGCATAAAATAAAGCTCAAATTTTGACACTTCATTCAATTTTCAAAAATCTTTACGAAATTGTAAAGATCCATCTGGTTTCGGGATCAGTACTATAGGGCTAGCCCATTCGCTCCTTGAATTTTCAATTACACCTAGTTGTAGCATTTTTTCACCTCCTTGCAATAGCTTGCCTGCCTCTGGTACATGATATGGTTTATTTCATACCTTTGTGTGTGGCTCAGTGACTATGACATGCTGAATTACGGATGTTTGGCTGGGGTGGTCTGAGAATACATCTGCATTCCACTGCACTAATTTCTGAGACTCCCATCTCTGCTGTTTTGTGAGAGCATCACCTATCTTCACCCCAGATTCCTCATCAACCATTTCCAGCTTGGCCTGTGTCAGAGAGTATGAAGGAGATATTATAGGGAATAAATCAGTCACTATATATTCCCTGTGTTTCAAAGCTTTCAAAAGGACATTGTATATTTATTCTGGTTTTCTTGAACGAGGTTGATATACTTTGTAATTTACTTCCCCAATTTTCTCCCGGATCTCATAGGGCCCTTGCCGTTTAGCTAAGAATTACTTTCAGCAGTGAGAACCAACACCAATACGTGATCCATCTTTTTAAAGGACCTGACAGTAGCCTTTCTATTATACCTAGAGTTTTCATCCGCTTGGGCATCGAACAGATGTTCCTTAACAATCAGTATTACCACTGTAATTGGTCCTGCATACCCATGATGTGCTCAACTACACTTTCGTGAAGGTTGGGTTCCTGCTCCCATGCTTCTTTAACAATGTCCATCTTACCCTGGGGATGCCTGCTGTATAACTCAAATGGTGAAAATCCTGTGGAAGACTGCTGTACTTCTCGCATGGTGAACATTAAATATGGTAATAACATGTCCCAATTTTTCTCATCCTTGGAAACCACCCTTTTTAACATAGTTTTCAGCGTTTTATTAAACCACTCCACTAGTCCATCGGTCTGAGGATGGTACACCGATGTGCATAGCTGCTTAATCTGGAAAAGTTTACTACAGTTCTTTGGTGACTTTAGACATAAACAGGGTTTCCTGATCTGTAAAGATCTCCTTGGGCAAGCCAACACAACAGAACATGGCAAACAACTCCTGAGCAATAAGTTTTGCCGAGGTGTGTTGGAGGGGTACCTTAGTAACGAGTAGCGTAATCCATTACTACCAATGTATGCTGGTGGCCCTGGGCTGATTTCACATTTGGTCCTACTAGAGCCATGGCAATCCGCTCAAAAGGTAACTTTATTATAGGCAAGGGTTCTAAAGGACAATGAATGATTTGCTGTACGTATGGTCAGCTGACATTCTGGGCAAGACTCACAAAAGCTTTTAACCTTGGCAGCGTTCCAGAGCCAATAAAAGAGCTGCATAATATGCTTTTTGTCTTTTTCTCCCCTAGGTGACTTATTATAAGTTTCTGAGTTAATTCAAGCGCCACCCAGTGCTAAGGCTGTTTTACTTTCAGCTGCTCCACTACTTCACCCCGGATTTTATCAAACCTGTAGAGAAATTCCCACTTCATCACATTGGGGGAAGTACTCACGTCTGCGCTGCTGAACCAACCCATTAATCACTGCCATCCCTCCCCTGTGCTGGGACCAGGGTGGGATCCTTGTGCTGGGCTGTCCCAAAATTATCCCACCTTTAGCTCTAGGATTGAGTTGGGCAATTCAACCTCTCCTGCCATTATCTCTAGGGGAGACCTTTTGGGAATACACTCTGTCCTTATGTTGGCAACCTCCATGGCATGTTTGCCTGACTCGGGTTTTTTGGGTTCAGGCCCCGGAAAAACCATCACCTTGGGAGGGCTACGCCGCTTTTCCCACAGAGTTCAGAAAAGGAGCAAGTCTCTCCCCAATATGGCTATAGTGAAGTTTTTTTTATCACTTCCACCTTATGGTGCACTTCTCCTCATGGGGTAGTAAGGGTGACCATTTCTGTAATGTATTCTCTCAGATCACCATGGACACAGAGGACCCCTACTTTTCAACCCATGGGGTTCAGGCCTGAAATCAAGGATGCATGGACAAGAGTCACTAAGCTTCCTGAGTCCAAGAAAGCCTCCACCGGGTGCCCTTTTTCATGTACCTGACACGGAGAGGTCTCACCAATGCTAGCAACGATGTCTGCAGTGCATACAGTCTGGGCATACATTGACACCTGGCGAGCGTACCCGCAGTCCATAGGTTCAGATGTTATTGGGCACTGAGCAGCCACATGCCCTATCTCTTGGTACCATCAGCACCTAATAATGGAGGCGACCCTGCTCCGTGCGTCCAGTGTAAGGGAAATGGGATTCTGGCCATTCTTAGACTGTGGTACACTCTCGACAGGGTCACGAGTAGAGATGAGCGAACCGGTCGCGGTTCGGCTCGAGGTTGGTTCGCCGAACGGACCTCCCGTTCGAGTTCGGTTCGTCGAACGTTCGACGAACCGAACTCGAACTGCATAGGAAACAATGGCAGGCAATCACAAACACAGAAAAACACCTAGAAAACACCCTCAAAGGTGTCCAAAAGGTCACAAACAACTCACAACACATGGGAAAGTGACAAGGACATATACTCATGCGAAAACAAAAGAGCTGGACAAGGAAAAAGAGGAGGACACACAGATATATGAGTATATGCAAGGAAACATCGATTCCATTAATGTGCAACTTGAGCCCTGCTCATTCTTGGCTTCCAATCTTGATAAATTGCCTGAGCTCGCCACGTACGTCTTGGGGATCTTGTCGTGTCCTGCAGCCAGCGTTCTCTCGGAACCTGTCTTCAGTGCTGCTGTGGGTCTGCTGGCAGATAAGCACACGTGTCTGTCCACTGACAATGTGGACATGGCTCTCAGAGGACTTTTCTTCCCCTGGGTCAGCCAGGGGACGGGAAAGGCACGCGTATTTTTGAGAGTGCTTCATGCAAAGCATCTTTTTCTTTTTCAAAAGGGAGCTCAACCGATGCCAGTCAAGTGGGGTGTGTGTGGCCCAGTGAGTGGAAACGAGGGAGACTGTGGTTGGAGTCCCCTCGCTGTGTCTCTAAAAGAACCAAGATGAACAAGTCATGGCTCTCAGAGGACTTTTCTTCCCCTGGGTCAGCCAGGGGACGGGAAAGGCATGCGTATTTTTGAGAGTGCTTCATGCAAAGCATCTTTTTCTTTTTCAAAAGGGAGCTCAACCGATGCCAGTCAAGTGGGGTGTGTGTGGCCCAGTGAGTGGCAACCAGGGAGACTGTGGTTGGAGTCCCCTCGCTGTGTCTCTAAAAGAACCAAGATGAACAAGTCATGGCTCTCAGAGGACTTTTCTTCCCCTGGGTCAGCCAGGGGACGGGAAAGGCACGCGTATTTTTGAGAGTGCTTCATGCAAAGCATCTTTTTCTTTTTCAAAAGGGAGCTCAACCGATGCCAGTCAAGTGGGGTGTGTGTGGCCCAGTGAGTGGCAACGAGGGAGACTGTGGTTGGAGTCCCCTCGCTGTGTCTCTAAAAGAACCAAGATGAACAAGTCATGGCTCTCAGAGGACTTTTCTTCCCCTGGGTCAGCCAGGGGACGGGAAAGGCACGCGTATTTTTGAGAGTGCTTCATGCAAAGCATCTTTTTCTTTTTCAAAAGGGAGCTCAACCGATGCCAGTCAAGTGGGGTGTGTGTGGCCCAGTGAGTGGAAACGAGGGAGACTGTGGTTGGAGTCCCCTCGCTGTGTCTCTAAAAGAACCAAGATGAACAAGTCATGGCTCTCAGAGGACTTTTCTTCCCCTGGGTCAGCCAGGGGACGGGAAAGGCACGCGTATTTTTGAGAGTGCTTCATGCAAAGCATCTTTTTCTTTTTCAAAAGGGAGCTCAACCGATGCCAGTCAAGTGGGGTGTGTGTGGCCCAGTGAGTGGAAACGAGGGAGACTGTGGTTGGAGTCCCCTCGCTGTGTCTCTAAAAGAACCAAGATGAACAAGTCATGGCTCTCAGAGGACTTTTCTTCCCCTGGGTCAGCCAGGGGACGGGAAAGGCACGCGTATTTTTGAGAGTGCTTCATGCAAAGCATCTTTTTCTTTTTCAAAAGGGAGCTCAACCGATGCCAGTCAAGTGGGGTGTGTGTGGCCCAGTGAGTGGCAACGAGGGAGACTGTGGTTGGAGTCCCCTCGCTGTGTCTCTAAAAGAACCAAGATGAACAAGTCATGGCTCTCAGAGGACTTTTCTTCCCCTGGGTCAGCCAGGGGACGGGAAAGGCACGCGTATTTTTGAGAGTGCTTCATGCAAAGCATCTTTTTCTTTTTCAAAAGGGAGCTCAACCGATGCCAGTCAAGTGGGGTGTGTGTGGCCCAGTGAGTGGCAACGAAGGAGACTGTGGTTGGAGTCCCCTCGCTGTGTTTCTAAAAGACCCAAAATGAACAAATCATGGCTCTCAGAGGACTTTTCTTCCCCTGGGTCAGCCAGGGGACGGGAAAGGCACGCGTATTTTTGAGAGTGCTTCATGCAAAGCATCTTTTTCTTTTTCAAAAGGGAGCTCAACCGATGCCAGTCAAGTGGGGTGTGTGTGGCCCAGTGAGTGGCAACCAGGGAGACTGTGGTTGGAGTCCCCTCGCTGTGTCTCTAAAAGAACCAAGATGAACAAGTCATGGCTCTCAGAGGACTTTTCTTCCCCTGGGTCAGCCAGGGGACGGGAAAGGCACGCGTATTTTTGAGAGTGCTTCATGCAAAGCATCTTTTTCTTTTTCAAAAGGGAGCTCAACCGATGCCAGTCAAGTGGGGTGTGTGTGGCCCAGTGAGTGGCAACGAGGGAGACTGTGGTTGGAGTCCCCTCGCTGTGTCTCTAAAAGAACCAAGATGAACAAGTCATGGCTCTCAGAGGACTTTTCTTCCCCTGGGTCAGCCAGGGGACGGGAAAGGCACGCGTATTTTTGAGAGTGCTTCATGCAAAGCATCTTTTTCTTTTTCAAAAGGGAGCTCAACCGATGCCAGTCAAGTGGGGTGTGTGTGGCCCAGTGAGTGGCAACGAAGGAGACTGTGGTTGGAGTCCCCTCGCTGTGTTTCTAAAAGACCCAAAATGAACAAATCATGGCTCTCAGAGGACTTTTCTTCCCCTGGGTCAGCCAGGGGACGGGAAAGGCACGCGTATTTTTGAGAGTGCTTCATGCAAAGCATCTTTTTCTTTTTCAAAAGGGAGCTCAACCGATGCCAGTCAAGTGGGGTGTGTGTGGCCCAGTGAGTGGCAACGAGGGAGACTGTGGTTGGAGTCCCCTCGCTGTGTCTCTAAAAGAACCAAGATGAACAAGTCATGGCTCTCAGAGGACTTTTCTTCCCCTGGGTCAGCCAGGGGACGGGAAAGGCACGCGTATTTTTGAGAGTGCTTCATGCAAAGCATCTTTTTCTTTTTCAAAAGGGAGCTCAACCGATGCCAGTCAAGTGGGGTGTGTGTGGCCCAGTGAGTGGAAACGAGGGAGACTGTGGTTGGAGTCCCCTCGCTGTGTCTCTAAAAGAACCAAGATGAACAAGTCATGGCTCTCAGAGGACTTTTCTTCCCCTGGGTCAGCCAGGGGACGGGAAAGGCACGCGTATTTTTGAGAGTGCTTCATGCAAAGCATCTTTTTCTTTTTCAAAAGAGAGCTCAATCGATGCCAGTCAAGTGGGGTGTGTGTGGCCCAGTGAGTGGCAACCAGGGAGACTGTGGTTGGAGTCCCCTCGCTGTGTCTCTAAAAGAACCAAGATGAACAAGTCATGGCTCTCAGAGGACTTTTCTTCCCCTGGGTCAGCCAGGGGACGGGAAAGGCACGCGTATTTTTGAGAGTGCTTCATGCAAAGCATCTTTTTCTTTTTCAAAAGGGAGCTCAACCGATGCCAGTCAAGTGGGGTGTGTGTGGCCCAGTGAGTGGCAACGAGGGAGACTGTGGTTGGAGTCCCCTCGCTGTGTCTCTAAAAGAACCAAGATGAACAAGTCATGGCTCTCAGAGGACTTTTCTTCCCCTGGGTCAGCCAGGGGACGGGAAAGGCACGCGTATTTTTGAGAGTGCTTCATGCAAAGCATCTTTTTCTTTTTCAAAAGGGAGCTCAACCGATGCCAGTCAAGTGGGGTGTGTGTGGCCCAGTGAGTGGAAACGAGGGAGACTGTGGTTGGAGTCCCCTCGCTGTGTCTCTAAAAGAACCAAGATGAACAAGTCATGGCTCTCAGAGGACATTTCTTCCCCTGGGTCAGCCAGGGGACGGGAAAGGCACGCGTATTTTTGAGAGTGCTTCATGCAAAGCATCTTTTTCTTTTTCAAAAGGGAGCTCAACCGATGCCAGTCAAGTGGGGTGTGTGTGGCCCAGTGAGTGGAAACGAGGGAGACTGTGGTTGGAGTCCCCTCGCTGTGTCTCTAAAAGAACCAAGATGAACAAGTCATGGCTCTCAGAGGACTTTTCTTCCCCTGGGTCAGCCAAGGGACGGGAAAGGCACGCGTATTTTTGAGAGTGCTTCATGCAAAGCATCTTTTTCTTTTTCAAAAGGGAGCTCAACCGATGCCAGTCAAGTGGGGTGTGTGTGGCCCAGTGAGTGGCAACGAGGGAGACTGTGGTTGGAGTCCCCTCGCTGTGTCTCTAAAAGAACCAAGATGAACAAGTCATGGCTCTCAGAGGACTTTTCTTCCCCTGGGTCAGCCAGGGGACGGGAAAGGCACGCGTATTTTTGAGAGTGCTTCATGCAAAGCATCTTTTTCTTTTTCAAAAGGGAGCTCAACCGATGCCAGTCAAGTGGGGTGTGTGTGGCCCAGTGAGTGGCAACGAGGGAGACTGTGGTTGGAGTCCCCTCGCTGTGTCTCTAAAAGAACCAAGATGAACAAGTCATGGCTCTCAGAGGACTTTTCTTCCCCTGGGTCAGCCAGGGGACGGGAAAGGCACGCGTATTTTTGAGAGTGCTTCATGCAAAGCATCTTTTTCTTTTTCAAAAGGGAGCTCAACCGATGCCAGTCAAGTGGGGTGTGTGTGGCCCAGTGAGTGGCAACGAAGGAGACTGTGGTTGGAGTCCCCTCGCTGTGTTTCTAAAAGACCCAAAATGAACAAATCATGGCTCTCAGAGGACTTTTCTTCCCCTGGGTCAGCCAGGGGACGGGAAAGGCACGCGTATTTTTGAGAGTGCTTCATGCAAAGCATCTTTTTCTTTTTCAAAAGGGAGCTCAACCGATGCCAGTCAAGTGGGGTGTGTGTGGCCCAGTGAGTGGCAACCAGGGAGACTGTGGTTGGAGTCCCCTCGCTGTGTCTCTAAAAGAACCAAGATGAACAAGTCATGGCTCTCAGAGGACTTTTCTTCCCCTGGGTCAGCCAGGGGACGGGAAAGGCACGCGTATTTTTGAGAGTGCTTCATGCAAAGCATCTTTTTCTTTTTCAAAAGGGAGCTCAACCGATGCCAGTCAAGTGGGGTGTGTGTGGCCCAGTGAGTGGCAACGAGGGAGACTGTGGTTGGAGTCCCCTCGCTGTGTCTCTAAAAGAACCAAGATGAACAAGTCATGGCTCTCAGAGGACTTTTCTTCCCCTGGGTCAGCCAGGGGACGGGAAAGGCACGCGTATTTTTGAGAGTGCTTCATGCAAAGCATCTTTTTCTTTTTCAAAAGGGAGCTCAACCGATGCCAGTCAAGTGGGGTGTGTGTGGCCCAGTGAGTGGCAACGAAGGAGACTGTGGTTGGAGTCCCCTCGCTGTGTTTCTAAAAGACCCAAAATGAACAAATCATGGCTCTCAGAGGACTTTTCTTCCCCTGGGTCAGCCAGGGGACGGGAAAGGCACGCGTATTTTTGAGAGTGCTTCATGCAAAGCATCTTTTTCTTTTTCAAAAGGGAGCTCAACCGATGCCAGTCAAGTGGGGTGTGTGTGGCCCAGTGAGTGGCAACGAGGGAGACTGTGGTTGGAGTCCCCTCGCTGTGTCTCTAAAAGAACCAAGATGAACAAGTCATGGCTCTCAGAGGACTTTTCTTCCCCTGGGTCAGCCAGGGGACGGGAAAGGTACGCGTATTTTTGAGAGTGCTTCATGCAAAGCATCTTTTTCTTTTTCAAAAGGGAGCTCAACCGATGCCAGTCAAGTGGGGTGTGTGTGGCCCAGTGAGTGGAAACGAGGGAGACTGTGGTTGGAGTCCCCTCGCTGTGTTATACATGCTTTTAGAAGGGCATGACATGGCTTGGAGGTTGACTTTCATAAAATGCAAACTGTTGGCTACCAAAATGCTGCCTTTCCAACAACTGTGGTTATAGGCAATGAGGAACATACTGATGAAGATGAGACGCAGATACCCGATTGGGATGACAACTTAAATATTCGGTCAGGGCAAGAAGAGGCTCGGTCTGAGGGGGAGGGGAGTGCAAACACAACAATTGATGATGAAGTTCTAGATCCCACCTACTGTCAACCCACAGTCAGGCACTCGAGGAGGTCAACAGAGGCGGTGGAGGAGGATGCAACCGACGACGAAATTACCTTGCGCCTTCCTGGACAGAGTCGGAGCACTGGTAGCACGTCTACAACTGCATCCTCAGCCACCACTCTGCCTATGAGCATTATTCGGGGTGCATCAACAGGTCGCATGGCCTCTAAGCCTTGCCTAGCCTGTTCCTTTTTTGACATAGAAAAAGATCGCCCAAATCATGTGATATGTAAAATTTGTCATGATTCTCTTAGTAGAGGTCAAAACCTCAGCAGTTTGACAACTTCTTCCATGAATCGTCACATGAATAAATATCATAGGTCCCGGTGGGAAGCTCACTGTGCTGCAATGCGGCCTAGCGGAGCGAACCATCCACCGCCCGCCCCTTCCAGTGCATCCGCGCGCTCTTCATCTTCTAGGACTGTGGGGACAGCTGTCACACCTGTTTTTCCACGCAAAACTTCCACCACTGTAACCGCAACAGGCAGTTTGCTTGGTAGGTTGTCAGTTGGTTTGGAAGGGGAAACAAGTGAGTGTGTACAGCTCTCTCAGACATCGATAGCACCTACGTTGGATGAAGGCAACATCATGTCTCCGCCTGCACTTTCCTCACAAACCTGCATTTTTCCAGGGACACCCTACTCAACACCGTCTACACAGAGCAGCCAGATCTCTGTCCCTCAGATGTGGTCAAATAAAAGGCCACTTCCTCCGACCCATGACAAAGCTAAGAGGTTGACTCTATCCCTCTGTAAGCTGTTGGCTACCGAAATGCTGCCTTTCCGCCTAGTGGACACACAGGATTTTAGAGACCTTATGTCTGTCGCTGTGCCCCAGTACCAGATGCCTAGTCGCCACTACTTCTCTAAGAAAGGTGTGCCCGCGCTACACCAGCATGTCGCACACAACATCACCGCTTCCTTGAGAAACTCTGTGTGTGAACGGGTGCATTTCACCACCGATACTTGGACCAGTAAGCATGGACAGGGACGTTACATGTCGCTGACTGGGCACTGGGTAACTATGTTGATAGATGGTGAAGGGTCTGCTGCACAAGTCTTGCCGTCCCCACGACTTGTGTGTCAATCCTCTGTCTGTCCAAGTTCCGCCACTGCTTCTGCATCCTCCACCTCATCTGGGTCCTCCACCTCCGCCCCAAGCCTGCCTGGTCAGGCCACCAGCGTTCTCACTGCGCAGAAGGAATCACGCACCCCTCATTACTATGCTGGCAGCAGAGCGCAACGGCATCAGGCGGTCTTTAGCTTGACATGTCTTGGGAATAAGAGTCACACAGCTGAGGAGTTGTGGTCAGCTCTGCGGTCCGAGTTTAATAAATGGTTGTCTCCACTCAACCTGCAGCCTGGTAAGGCCGTGTGCGACAATGCTGCAAACCTGGGTGCGGCCCTTCGCCTGGGCAAGGTGACACACGTGCCTTGTATGGCTCACGTGTTGAACCTTGTTGTCCAGGAATTTTTAACACACTATCCCGGCCTAGATGGCCTTCTGACCAGGGCACGTAAACTGTCTGCAGTGCTCACTTCCGCCGTTCAACCGCCGCAGCTGAGCGACTTGCATCGCTCCAGAAGTCTTTCGGCCTGCCGGTTCATCGCCTGAAATGCGATGTGGCGACACGCTGGAATTCAACTCTCCACATGTTACAGCGACTGTGGCAGCACCGGCGAGCCCTGGTGCAATACGTCATGATGTATAGCCTGGGCCAACGAGATGCAGAAGTGGGGCAGATCACCCTGATGGAGTGATCTCAGATCAAGGACCTATGCACCGTTCTGCACAGTTTCGACATGGCGACGAATATGTTTAGCGCTGACAATGCCATTATCAGCATGACGATTACAGTCATTTACATGCTGGAGCACACACTAAACACTATTCGGAGTCAGGGGGTGGGACAACAGGAAGGGGAGGAACTACAGGAGGATTCATATGCGCAAGACACAACAACATCACCAAGGTCCAGACGTTCATCATCACCAACGCGGCAGGCATGGGACCATGGGGGACAGGGATCAACAAGGGCGCATGGTAGCAGGCGAGATGTTGAGGAAGGTGCAGGAGGACATGAAGATATGGAGGACGAACTGTCCATGGACATGGAAGACTCAGCGGATGAGGGAGACCTTGGTCAAAATTCCGTTGAAAGAGGTTGGGGGGAGATGTCAGAGGAAGAAAGAACGGTTAGCACCTCTATGCCACAAACACAGCGTGGACTTGGTCCGCATGGCTGCGCAAGACACATGAGTGCCTTCTTGTTGCACTACCTCCAACATGACCCTCGGATTGTCAAAATTAGAAGTGATGATGACTACTGGCTTGCCACACTATTAGATCCCCGGGACAAGTCCAAATTTTGTGACATAATTCCACCCATAGAAAGGGACGCACGTATGCTGGAGTATCAGCATAAGCTGTTACTCGATCTTAGCTCGGCTTTTACACCAAACAACCGTGCAGGTGAAGGGAGTGATTCTCCCAGTTGTAACTTGACAAACATGGGACGGCATCGTCATCTTCAACAGTCTACCCGTACCAGTAGGACCGTATCTGGTGCTGGTAACAGCAATTTTATGGAATATTTTCATAATTTTTTTAGACCCTCCTTTGCAAGGCCACCAGAGACAACAAGTCTGACACATAGTCAACGGATGGAGAGGATGATACAGGAGTATCTCCAAATGAACATCGATGCAATGACTTTGCAAATGGAGCCTTGCTCCTTTTGGGCTTCAAATCTAGAAAAATTGACAGAGCTCTCCAGTTACGCCTTGGAGATTTTGTCGTGTGCAGCTGCCAGCGTTGTCTCTGAACGTGTCTTCTTCAGTGCTGCTGGGTGTGTGCTGACAGATAAGCGCACGCGTCTGTCCAGTGACAATGTGGACACACTGACGTTCATCAAAATGAACAAGTCATGGATCCAGAAGGAATTTACTACCCCTGTGTCATCCTGGGGAGAGTAAATGCTTGTGGATTTGGAATGTGCTTGATGCAAATCAAAACATCCTGTTTGCAACTAGGGCACAAGTGCTGCCACTGATGGGGTGTCTGTGTGCCCAATGTTGGGAAAAAAGGTAGACTCCGCTTGGAGTAACCCTTGCTTGATGTGTTTTTTAAAAATGATACAAGATGAACAGATCTGAAGGCAAGATGAAGGCAACATCATGTCTCCGCCTGCACTTTTCTCACAAACCTGCATTTTTCCAGGGACACCCTACTCAACACCGTCTACAGACAGCAGCCAGATCTCTTTCCCTCAGATGTGGTCAAATAAAAGGCCACTTACTGCGACCCATGACAAAGCTAAGTGGTTGACTCTATCCCTCTGTAAGCTGTTGGCTACCGAAATGCTGCCTTTACGCGTAGTGGACACACAGGATTTTACAGACCTTATGTCTGTCGCTGTGCCCCAGTACCACATGCCCAATCACCACTGCTTCTCCAAGAAAAGCATGCCCGCGCTACACCAGCATGTCGCACACAACATCACCACTTCCTTGAGAAAATCTGTGTGCGACAGGGTGCATTTCAACACAGATACTTGGACCAGTAAGCATAGACAGGGTCATTACATGTCACTGACTGGGCACTGGCAAACTATGGTGAGAGATGGAGAAGGGTCTGCTGTACAAGTCTTGCCGTCCCCACGAGTTGTTTCAATCCTTGTTCTGTATGTAGAAGTTAATACACTGCTTCTGCCTCTTCAACCTCGTGTGGGTCCTCTACCTTGGCGCAAACCCTGTGTGGTCAGGCCACCCTTCCTTGCAACTGCGCACAAGGACTACCACACACCTCCTTACTATGCTGGCAGCAGAGCTCAATGCCATCAGGCGGTCAAAGCTTTACTTTGAAATGTATGGGAAATGTGAGTCACACCGCTATTACAGAGAATAGTAGTCAGGCAGGGTCAAAACATTAATTGAGGAACAGGAACAGAATGGGACGGCCAGGAAAGAATCAGAAAACAAGCAGAGTTGAAATGCGTATCGGCCAACAAGGTACATAAACAGCAAGCAGGAAAAGTAGTCAGGTAACAAGCACACAAAATCATAAAACTGAACTGGGGGTAAAATTAACCAGAGGTTCATAGCTATGTCTGGCAGTGGTCTGCAGACAGGATGGGCATAAAAAAGGGTGTGGTGTCTTCCCATTGGTTGTAGCTGAATGATGGTATTTCATCTGTGAGATACCCACCAGCTACATTCAGCCAGAGATTCTGCATCTGTCAAGGTAATGCAGCCCAGTGGGTGAGCATAACCTGCGTCCACCTGCGCCGCTGGCATCGACTACTCTCACATCATCAGCACTATTCATGAAAGGAACACGTTGTCACCTGGCAACCGGAGTACAAATTGACGGAGCGGACTACGTTGGTGACTTAACAGCCGTGTGCGGCAATGATGCAAACCTGGCTGCGGGCCATCCTCAGGGCAATGTGACACACGTGCCTTTTAGGGCTCACGTGTTGAACCGAATTCGCCAGCAATTTTTAAAACACCATCACGGCCTACATGGCCTTGTGCAGTGGGCACGCTCGCTATGTGCTCACTTCCATCGTGCGCACACAGCAGCTCAACAACTTTCATCACTCCGGAAGTCTTAGGGTCTGGCAGTTAAACGCCGTAAATGCGATGTTTCGACACGCAGGAATTGGAATCTGCACATGTTGCAGCATGTGTGGCAGCACCGCAGAGCCCTGCTGAAATACGGTAAGACATATAGCCTGGGATAACTTGATCCAGAGGTGGTGCAGATCACGCTGCTGGAGTGGTGTCAGATCAAGGACCTATGCACCCTGCTACACAGTTTTGAAATGTCGACGAAGATGTTTAGCACTGGCAATGTCATTCTCAGCGTGACAATTCTGGTCATCTACATGATGGAGCACACTGTAATTATTATTCTGAGTCAGGTGTTGGGACAAGAGGAAGGGGAGGAAGTACAGGAGGAGTCATATGCGGAAGGGATAACAAGATCTACGAGGTCCAGATGGTCAGCGGCACCTATGCGGCATTCATGGTGAGGGAGAGGGATTAACAAGGGCGCATAGTATCAGCAAAAAGTGTTGATGAAAGTGCAGGAGCCCATGAAGAAATGGAGGACGAACTGGCGATGGGCATGGAAGACTCAGCAGATGAGTGAGAGCTTGCTCACATTTCGGTTGTGCGAGGTTGTGGGTAGAGGGCAGAGGAAGGATGCACGATTCTCACCTCTCTGCCACCAACACACCAAGGACTTGGTCCTCCTGGATGCACAAGACACATGAGCGCCTTCTTGCTGCACTACCTACATGACCCTCGGATTGTATGAATTTGAACTAATCCTGAATACTGGGTTGCCACACTGTTAGATCCCCGGTACAAGACAAAATTTGGCGAACTAATTCCTGCCATAGAAATAGACGCACGTATACAGGAGTATCTGCAGAATGTGGTACGCAATCTTAGATCTACTTGTCCACTAAACACCAGTGCTGCACAGAGTGAATCTCAACGCTTTGTCATGGATAGGAGGAAATGGTCTTTTACTTGTCCACATCGGAGGGACCGAGGGATGGCTGCTGTGCTGAGATGGCGTTGAGTACGGTGTCCCTGCACAGTTGCACTTTTGGTCATATCCCAAAATGAGTTGAAAAAGGACAGATGCTGTTGGAAAGGGGAACAGGTGTGTTGGAAAGGGGAAAAAAGTTTTGGTCCGTGGATTTGGTGGTTAAGCAACTGTAACATTTGCTGAAGAAACAACATCTGTTACAGTGGGACTGGCAGATTTGGATAAAGTGGTATATAATCTGTGACCGCTATATAACGAAAATTAATAAGAAAAGAAAGAGAAAGGTATATATCCCCATCAGCAGTCAGTGTCCACCGTGCTCCCAGTTGGAAAAGGAGAGGTTGGCAACTTGAAGGTTTGGTGGAGGATACAGAGCTGTGTGGCTATGAAACTAATAGTAGCCTGAACCGAGTTAGACGCCATTCGGATCTGGAGACTGTGAGCCCTGTTAGCGTCACAGGGTCCACATGCCCACCCAGCCCAGGAACTCCCTGTTAACAACACAGGGGTCATTGAGTACGCTGACCGTGTGCGTAGGGGCCACACCTGTGGACAGCAGGCGCATCAGCAGCAGCAGGCCTGTTAATGCCACTGGGCTGCACAAGCAGGACTGTTAGGACAGGAGCTGGTCTTAACCGTTCTGCGTTACCAACTGTGGTGGTGGCCTGCATCCACCACCCGATCCCTGCCTACCTCTGGCCTAAAGCCGCAATGGGTTCAACACATGGAGGTGTGCTCTTTCGGAGCATAATAGAAGACTGCGCACCTCCTTGTTGGCTCCAGCCCCTTTTATAACCTGGGTCCGCCCCAAACCAGGGTGAACCACAATGCACCTCCTGGAGACAAAAGTAGAGTGACACGTCATGAGTGGCATAACTAGCGTCCTATTTGGAAACGCAACTTCAATGATGACCTCATGGCTGCCATGACCCAAACACCTCACCAGTCATCGTCTGAGCATCAATAATGCGGTGACAAGTCATAGGTGTGGGCCTCTGCAAGCCATTTGGGAGGACACCTGATGCCCTGTGGTCTATATGGGACCCCCACATCAGGGCCAGGGCCAAAGAGTTCATTACCGGACCTAGTCTCTGATGCAGGAAGTGCCTGAGCATGCTCAGTAGCATGAAATACAGTCTCTGAAAAAAGACTATCAGCTTTAGCATGGTGTCTATGCCCAAAACAGGACTTAGACCCGGCACGGAATGCAAGCACCTGTGCAAAGAGGCTTTTCACACTTAGTGTGGGAGCATGCGCTGTATCCCGAAATGAAAACTTAGCGTCAGGAATGGCACAGTCAGGCTGAGCATACTCACTAGGCGAAACACTGTAATTATGCTGCAGCTGGGGTACATCGGCACACGCATGCGCACTAGCTGCCTCTCCACACTTAGACGTGGAGGGGAAATTTGTCTTGGAGATGCTGTCTATGAACAGAAGGAAAAGCTAAAGGAAGCCTGACTTTCTATCCCTCCGAATTATGAAATGCAGCAATGAATTCCATGAGTTTGCTATAACATTAGCGTAGCAAAATGTGCATGAGGGTGTGATGTAGAGGTGCTAGAAATAGCTTGTCACCAGTGGGGCACTAATGGAATACAACAGCCAGTTCTATGATGCCACAAAATGGCAGTATTTTGTGCTATCATTATAGCTTATTAAAAACAGAGCACGAGGTTGTCATGCAGAGGTGCTGCACATAGATTTGCAGTAGTGTGAATTGACAAAAGTACAATAGCCACGTTTAGGATACAACTAGGTACAGTGAGTGTTTGCTAGTAAAATTGCTTAGTTTAAAAAAGTTGTAGTGTGCAATGCAGGCAGACGTGCTATGCAAATGTCTTTGCACTAGTGGGACTATAGCAAAGTCCAATAGCCACGTATAGGATGCCACTAGGTACACTGAGTGTGTGCTAGTATAATGGCTTCGTTATAATTAGTTGGAGTGTGCAACGCAGGCAGATGCGCTCTGCAAATGTCTTGGCACTAGTGGGACTATAGCAAAGTCCAATAGCCACGTATAGGATGCCACTAGGTACACTGTGTGTTTGCTAGTATAATGGATGAGTTTAAAAAAGATAGAGTGTGCAATGCAGGCAGACGTGCTGCAAATAACGTTCCAATACTGTGAATTGACAAAAGTACAATAGCCACGTTTAGGATACAACTAGGTACAGTGAGTGTTTGCTAGTATAATGGCTTCGTTATAATTAGTTGGAGTGTGCAACGCAGGCAGATGCGCTCTGCAAATGTCTTGGCACTAGTGGGACTATAGCAAAGTCCAATAGCCACGTATAGGATGCCACTAGGTACACTGACTGTTTGGTAGTATAATGGCTGAGTTTAAAAAAGTTAGAGTGTGCAATGCAGGCAGACGTGCTGCAAATAACGTTCCAATACTGTGAATTGACAAAAGTACAATAGCCACGTTTAGGATGCCACTAGGTACACTGACTGTTTGCTAGTATAATGGCTGAGTTTAAAAAAGTTAGAGTGTGCAATGCAGGCAGACGTGCTGCAAATAACGTTCCAATACTGTGAATTGACAAAAGTACAATAGCCACGTTTAGGATACAACTAGGTACAGTGAGTGTTTGCTAGTATAATGGCTGAGTTTAAAAAAGTTAGAGTGTGCAATGCAGGCAGACGTGCTGCAAATAACGTTCCAATACTGTGAATTGACAAAAGTACAATAGCCACGTTTAGGATGCCACTAGGTACAGTGAGTGTTTGCTAGTATAATGGCTGAGTTTAAAAAAGTTAGAGTGTGCAATGCAGGCAGACGTGCTGCAAATAACGTTCCAATACTGTGAATTGACAAAAGTACAATAGCCACGTTTAGGATGCCACTAGGTACACTGACTGTTTGCTAGTATAATGGCTGAGTTTAAAAAAGTTAGAGTGTGCAATGCAGGCAGACGTGCTGCAAATAACGTTCCAATACTGTGAATTGACAAAAGTACAATAGCCACGTTTAGGATGCCACTAGGTACACTGACTGTTTGCTAGTATAATGGCTGAGTTTAAAAAACTTGGAGTGTGCAATGCAGGCAGATGTGCTCTGCAAATGTCTTGGCACTAGTGGGACTATAGCAAAGTCCAATAGCCACGTATAGGATGCCACTAGGTACACTGAGTGTGTGCTAGTATAATGGCTTCGTTATAATTAGTTGGAGTGTGCAACGCAGGCAGATGCGCTCTGCAAATGTCTTGGCACTAGTGGGACTATAGCAAAGTCCAATAGCCACGTATAGGATGCCACTAGGTACACTGAGTGTTTGCTAGTATAATGGCTTAGTTATAATGAGTTGGAGTGTGCAACGCAGGCAGATGCGCTCTGCAAATGTCTTGGCACTAGTGGGACTATAGCAAAGTCCAATAGCCACGTATAGGATGCCACTAGGTACACTGAGTGTTTGCTAGTATAATGGCTTTGTTATAATTTGTTGGAGTGTGCAACGCAGGCAGATGCGCTCTGCAAATGTCTTGGCACTAGTGGGACTATAGCAAAGTCCAATAGCCACGTATAGGATGCCACTAGGTACACTGAGTGTTTGCTAGTATAATGGCTTCGTTATAATTAGTTGGAGTGTGCAACGCAGGCAGATGCGCTCTGCAAATGTCTTGGCACTAGTGGGACTATAGCAAAGTCCAATAGCCACGTATAGGATGCCACTAGGTACACTGAGTGTTTGCTAGTATAATGGCTTCGTTATAATTTGTTGGAGTGTGCAACGCAGGCAGATGCGCTCTGCAAATGTCTTGGCACTAGTGGGACTATAGCAAAGTCCAATAGCCACGTATAGGATGCCACTAGGTACACTGAGTGTTTGCTAGTATAATGGCTTACTTAGAATGAGTTGGAGTGTGCAGAGGACAAGAGGGTACAGTGGCAGGATTGTGGTGCTCTGGGTAGAGGAATGGAAGCCTGCCTTTCTATTCCCTCCTAATGGTGAAATGCAGGGAGGAAATCCCTGACCTGGGCTACACAGACGCTGTTGCTGTTTGCAGGACCTGTCACCTATGGCTCTCTGACCCTGCCGGTACGAGCCCTTAAAAGGACTGCTAGAATGTGCTCTCCCTAAGCTGTCTAACGCTGTGTATGCAGCGCATACAGCTGTATCGGCGATAGGACAAAGGACGGAACTGCGACAGTGATGTCTGACACCAAAGACGCAGAAGGCAGATAATGGCGATCGTGAAGAAAATGTCCGGTTTTATAATGCAGGGACATGTGACATGCAGATCCTATCACACATGCCGTTGCTTCTCTGCCTCAAAGTCCACTTAGGTGTGTGTGTGTCTGTGATTGGCTGACATGCTGGCCAGCCCCACAAGACGCGCGCGCTTAGGGAAGGAAGACAAGAAAAAAAAAAAAAAAAATGGCGATCGCCATTATAGAAACAGCAGTGATCTGAAGGCGCTGTTCACGCACACTATACACTGAAATGTGATAATAGTTTGATTCACAGAGTGACTTACACTATTACAGCAGAAACCAAGCTAAGATTTAGCTGTTTTTTGGCTGCTAGAACCGTTCTCGAACGTTTCTAGAACTATCGAGCTTTTGCAAAAAGCTCGAGTTCTAGTTCGATCTAGAACATGCCCCAAAATCACTCGAGCCTAGAACTGGAGAACCACGAACCACGAACCGCGCTCAACTCTAGTCACGAGACAAAAGCTCAGCAGAGGTTTGGATGTCTTTCACGATCTGAGGATTGGTGTAGGTTGACGGGCTGCACGGAGTGACGCAGTGTTTCGGACCAAGTCCTGTATATCCAAATATCTTTCCACCAAATTCACCAACTGGTCTAGGATACCTAGAGCCAATTGTCCCACCCAACATTGAATGGTGATTGGCAATGTTCACACAAACCGATTGACCACCACTCGTTTTATCATCTGGCCTGGGCTGAAGGTCTCAGGCTGAAGCCCTTTTTTTTACAAGATGCAGCAGGACATAGGTCTGGGACCGCATAAGTTTGCTCTCCTCAAAAGTCCCATGGTATACCCACTGAGCCCACACATATTTTTTGCCCACATCCAGTGAAAATATATAGTGTGCACTCACTCTTAATAAAGTAGCTCGGAGGTGCTAGTATAGGGGGCGTAGTCCCTGTAAAACCTTTATAGAAATAATACTGCACACTCTTTACAGGCATATAATAGTGAGGATACAGAAATTTTTCAATGCAAAGGGAAAATTTATTTTAGGATAGAATGGCGACAATTGAAATATTTGACGTTTCGTTCCTCCTGGACCTTGGTCACAAAAATCGCTAGAAAAAATGAAATATTATCAATAATAAGTGGTGGTGCTATTTACATATAAAATTTACAAACAGATATACATATTCATATTTACAATTCGTATATATAGAAGTCCTTGTTCCAAGAAATTACACATAATATCTATTGCAGCAAGAAAAAGAGGAAAAGAAAAGAGAAAGAAGAGAAAAGAGGAGAAATAAAAAAGGAGAAAAATAGACAAAATAGAGAAAAATGGAGAAGAAAAAATTTAAAAAAGATTGAAAAAAATTGAAAAAAATGAAAACTAAAATGTATAGAATGAATGGATAAAAGGATGGAAGAGAAAGAGCAAGAAAATACATGATTCTCACCTAATTTTGCATTTGTCAGTAACCACATGAAAATAGAATTCCTGCTTGTCCCTTCATGTGTATGATCACCTGGATGTTAGTAGTAAAGGTATTAGGGTGTCTAGTGTTCACATTAACAAAATAGTGCCTTAGTGAAAAATATTCAATATTTACCAGAGTTAGACCAGGGCACGGATTGAATGAAAGGAAAAAAAAAACCCCAGTAGAAAAGAGGTTGAATTTTACCATCTCAATTGCGGACTTAAGGCCGCTTTACACGCAATGACATCGCTAACGAGATGTCATTGGGGTCACGGATTTTGTGACGCACATCTGGCCTCGTTAGCGACGTTGTTGTGTGGGACACGTACGAGCGACCGCTAACGATCAAAAATACTCACCTAATCGTTGATCGTTGACACGTCGTTCTAATCCCAAATATCGTTGCTGCTTTTGGACGGAGGTTGTTCGTCGTTCCTGAGGCAGCACACATCGCTATGCGTGACACCCCAGGAATGTCGAACAGCACCGTTCCTGCGTCCTCCGGCAACGAGGTGGGCGTGTCGTTAATGCGGCTGCTCTCCACCCCTCCGCTTCTATTGGATGCCTGCCATGTGACGTCGCTGTGACGCCGCATAAACCGCCCCCTTAGAAAAGAGGCTGTTCGCCTGTCACAGCGATGTCGAAGGGAAGATAAGTCCGTGTGACGGGGCCTAGTGATATTGTGCGCCATGGACAGCAATTTTCCCATGACGCACAAACGACGGGGCGGGTGCGATCGGCAACGACATCGCTAGTGATGTCACTGCGTGTAAAGTGGCCTTTAGTCTAGAGAAGGGGAAACACATGTAAGTGTCAATCTAAGTAGAATAATGCTGGGCCAATTATAAGAACACTAGAATGAGAGGGGGGATGGTACTGCTTTCTGCATATGCTGATCCTCTGGAGCTATGGCTGTGTGTGGCTCCCTTCTATCCAGTCCCTGCTTTAAATGCATGTGAGAATGGCATGCAGATGACTTCCGGGACGCTGACTCATGCGTAGTAGCCACTATTAGCTCACTCTGGGCTACCGTATAACTCAGAAGAGAAGGGCTCTAAGATGCATGTGTGAAGTTTCCTATACTGTTTCCTACTTTAAGGAATACCGTAGATAATGCAATATAAGGGAATTACTATGTATTAAAGTGTGCAGATTTATTTTGGTCATGAATAGATAGAAAAAAAATCATGCTTACTGGAAGATAAAGATCAAAAAGATATATATATATAAAAAAAAAAGGGAAATGTAATGAAGATAGACAAAGCTATTTTTGTTACAAAAGGTACATACAAAAACATATACAGTATAAGTACATTTTATGCACAGAATAGTCACTCCCAAATAAAGATCCCAGAAGGACATAACAGTTTTACTTAATGTTTTACCAAAAGGATACATGTGAAAACACATATGAGCAAATAATATGCAAAGTACAAGATTCCAGAACGAAAATATTATGTAATGCATATGACTGTCGAACACTGGTATAGATATATTGCATGAAGGCAAAATTAGATAAAACAAGCAACATTATTATATGATGCATATGATTGTTGAACAATATTATATTGCATATAGGCAAAAATAGGTGAACGGAGGTACATAAGCAAGGGTCCCAACCGATATCAGATATTAACCTAAAAAGTAAATTCATGTTAATATGTACTATGGTAACTAATAATTATAATTATAATCTTACCAAGCAGGAAGTGTAAGGGAGGGTAGGATGGGATAGTAGGAGTGGAGGTTTTAGGGAGGATGTCCTTTCTGTGGTAATAATAAAAATAGGCTAGAACCAATTGATTTCCCTATTGAGTCCTCGTGGATGTAGTATCTGAAGCATATAAATCCAGTAGTTTTCACGTTCTTTTAGCAAACGAACATGATCACCTCCCCGTCTTGGTCTATCAATTTTCTCAATAACCTGGAAGTGTAATTGTGATGCTGTGTGACCTGCCTCATGGAAATGTTGGGGAACTGGTAACCAAATATGCTATAGTCTAATGGTGGACTTATTGCTAGCCATGCAGTCTCTTACATGCTGGATCGTCTCTCCAATGTATAAGAGACCAAATGGACACTTGATGATATAGACTACATACACTAGTTGCTATCACACGTGTAGTAACCTCTGATCGGGTATAATTTACCCAATCTAGGATGAGTGACGCTTTCTCCTTTAATGACATTAGAACATGCCACACAGTTAAGACATGGGAACGTACCTGTACGTGTAGACCTCAGAAATGTTTGTATTGGTTGTTTAATGTTACTACCCACGTCTGCACTTACCAACATGTCTTTCAGATTTTTAGGTCTTTTTTTACATAGGAGTGGTGGTTCCTCAAATTCACGGATTCATCTCACCTTTTAGCTTTCCATAGTCTCAGACGTCCTCAGGGCTGAGGTCAAAAAACGCTTTCTGGGCATCCCCCATCAGAAACAGAACAATCACTTTGGCCCACTGTGTGGGAGGCAGACTCTCCTGCTCCGCTGTTCTCTCAAACACATCCATAACCATTTTCCTCAGCACTGCCCTGACTTTTTCCCAAGCCTGGATAGGGAGGGTTGCAGCCACCACTGGTAGCGCCTCTCACAAGGCAGCAATTTGTTGGATCATCAAGTTGTTGTTCTGCTGTTGTTGCGCATTAGTTTGCTGCTGCTGTTCATAGGCCCTGTGCTGCTGCACATTAACTTATACCAACTGCTTTACAAGTTCTTCCATATTGTCCGCTGGCTTAGATGGCAGTTTTGTGGCTTGATTACGGACATGTGGTCAAAGGGAATGCTTTACTTATACTGCCCGCATTCTTGCTCCATATGTATGTGAAGCAGCAGCTTTCTATAGCCAGTAAAGTGAGCCAATGACCCAGGAGCTTGTTCACATCGAACAGTCTTTTATTGACCAAACACAAATAAAACACTTTTCCACAGTTCTAGAATGTCTTTCCGAATCACAGCCGGTTCTTATAATACAGTCTTACCAATATCCTTTTCGACACCTGCACCACTGAAGGAATCTCAGGTGCAGGGTTGTGATTCAAGTGTCTGTTTGACTCCTGCATCGCTATAGGAATCTTAGGTGCAAAGGTCCGCTTACAGTGTTTTTCAGGACAGGCCTGTGTTGCTCCACACAGCCAGCTCACACAGCACTTGCTGTTGCAGCAGTCTGGAGCCCAACTAAGACCCTCCTTGTGTATAATGCAAGGTTAAAAGCAATTCCCTAGATATGAGCATGTTGCAAGACCTGGACTGGAGGGAGAGATCTGTCCCACTAAAAGTCCTACAGATATTTCCAAAAATAAAAGCCCCAACAGCTTTACTTAAACAAAATACTTGGTCAATTAGCTTGACCAAGTTCACACTCTTTTATTTAGTGTTGAACTCACAGCGGTGATTGTGACTACAATACATTCCAGCTGGTCTCACTAGGTGTCCAAGCACATTCTTAGGGAAACATAGCAACCTTCATATATGACACCTGTCACTGCCTCACAGTGTCAAAGGGCACATTCAGACAACGGTACAAATTGGTCCAAGATTGGACCGCAATGCACAGACTGTCCACAAGTTTCCTGACCTGAGCATGACAGCTTCATAGAAATATATGATGCTGTCATACTTGGAATGAAAAACTAAATACATCACCCTGTTTGAAACAGAGGTATGAAAAGATAATCTCTACACTCAGAATTGTGATAGTGGAAAAATATTTAATGGTAATCAAAAAATAAAATGACGTTTCAGTAACTTAAAGCTGACCTTCATCAGAACACAAACTGCAAAACATAGAAGAGGAAAAATAAAAAAAATATAGCTACAATCATAAAAAAATGTAATGCTGATAACGGTAACATATCATACAACATGTACTGGATAACTGAGCACGTCTACAATATGTTAACATAGGATGAAAATGTCAATGGCTCTACCCCAAATGAGACAAAACATGAATTCACAAACAGAGAAAAAAGTGAGGTATTTCATCATTGGAATAATTATTCTAGGCAAGAGAAAAAGCAAAATTCATATCAAAATATTAAGAGCAGGCAGTCCTGACAAAATAAGGGGAAGAAAAATAAGACCAGAGGGTGGCAGCATAGTTATAGAAGTAGAAGAATGGGAGTTTAACTGAAAGGAAATAAATACCACCTAAGGGGAACAGGGAAATGAGAAGATGAAAGATAACCTGTAAGGTATTTCATGATGAGAACGCAGGGAGTAGCAACAAGATATAGAACAGAGGAGCTTTGGTGAAGATGAACAAATTAAGACATAATATGAGACACAAATTATACTGTATATATGATGGAAACAGAAAGGATGAATAGGAGAGGCCCAGAACTGGATGCACAAAGCTATAGTGTAACGGGGTGACATAGACTTGAAAGATATAATATAAAGGAGCATTACCTACTTACTGGCTGGGGTAGGGGACCAAGAAATTAGTGCCGATGAAATAAACAACTGTCGCATGGGGACACGCTGGTCATGGCCATCTTATACATGGGCATGCTGAGAGGTAGTCACTTGTCATAGTTGTGATAACTGTGTAATTGTTTAATATCTTTAGGGTATTGTGTGTCTGTTTGTCTGTGATACTGTGAAAAACACAAAGAAAAAGTGTGTCTTATGATCTGTGTCTTGTGACTTCAATGTTAGTAGTAGCCACACCTGTTTCTAGACTGTTCCAAAACTATTTACTCCAGCCACAGCAAGTGAGGGTTACTGAGCTTGTGAGGGTGCAGTAAAGTCCGAGGGGAGAGGTAAGTCCAAAGTTTAAACACAATATCATAATTATGATAATTGTGTAATTGTTTAATTTCTTTAGGGTATTGTGTGTGTTTGTCTGTGATACTGTGGAAAAAAAGTTTGTTTTGTGATCTGTGTCTTGTGACTTAATTGTTAGTAGTAGCCACACTTGTTTCTAGATTGTTCCAAAACTATTTACCCCAGCCAAACAAAGCGAAGGATTTAGTGAAGTCCAAGGGGGCAGGCAAGTTCATTGTTTAAACACAATATTATAGTTTTGATAACTGTGTAATTGTTTAATTTCTTTAGGGTATTGTGTGTCTGTTTGTCTGTGATACTGTGAAAAAGAAAAAAAAGGTGTGTCTTGTGATCTGTGTCTTGTGACTTAATTGTTAGTACTAGCCACACCTGTTTCTGGATTGATCCAGAACTACTTATCCCAGCCACTGCAAGTAAATGTTATGGAGCTTGCGAGGGTGCAGTAAGTCCAAAGGTGCAGGTAAATCTATAGTTAAAACACAATATCATAGTTGTGATAACTGTGTAATTGTTTAATTTCTTTAGGGTATTGTGTGTCTGTTTGTCTGTGATACTGTGGAAAAAAAAGTTTGTTTTGTGATCTGTGTCTTGTTACTTAATTGTTAGCAGTAGCCACACCTGTTTCTATATTTTTCCAGAACTATTTATCCCGCCACAGCAGGCGAGGATGCAGTGAAGTCCAAAGGTGCAGGTAAGTCCATAGTTTAAACACAATATCATAGTTGTGATAACAGTGTAATTGTTTAATTTCCTTAGGGAATCGTGAGACTGTGTGTCTGTGACAATGTGAAAAAGAAAAAAAAAGTGTCTTGTGATCTGTGTCTTGTGACTTAATTGTTAGTAGTAGCCACACCTGTTTCTGGATTGGTCCAGAACTATTTACCCCAGCCACAGCAAGCAAGGGTTACTGAGCTTGCAATGGTGCAGTGAAGTGCGGTGTTGCAGGTAAGTCCATAGTTTAAACACAATATCATAGTTGTGATAACTGTGTTATTGTTTAATTTCTTTAGGGTATTGTGTGTCTGTTTGTCTGTGATACTGTGGAAAAACTGTGTTTTGTGATCTGTGTCTCATGACTTAATTGTTACTAGTAGCCACACCTGTTTCTACATTGTTACAGTCCAAGCCACTGGAGGGTTACTGAACTTGTAAGGGTGCAGTAAGTCCAAAGGTGCAGGTAAGTCCATAGTTTAAACACAATATCATAGTTTGACACAAGAACATAGTTGGGAGTTATCCTTGCATGTTTTCCATTGTTTTTCTACTTTTATTTGTACTGTTTATTCCCATTTAATAGGTGCTCCATGGACAATGCTACCAAGTGTGTATCTTGTGAGATGTATGCATGCCTTGAACAGCCGTTCGGGGTTGAATATGTCTGCACTCGATGCCAGCATGTTACATATTTGGAAGCCCAGGTAACTGATCTAAATATGCAGCTTGCAATACTCAGGAGCATTACAAACCTGGAGAGGAGTTTAGAGCTCACTGAGCATGCTCTGGCTGGGGCCAGTGCTATGGAGGAGGGTGGACATGAGGAACGTCAGGACCCAGAGGTAGGTAGCTGGGTAACAGAAGAAGAGGTAAGGGGAAAAGTTTCAGTGAGCCGTGTCCTGATCTGGCACAACCTAGTAAATATGCCTGTTTGGCTGATATTAGAAATGCAGGCCCAGGTGTTATGATCCGGAACCATGGAAGACCACCACAAATCATTGGCAAAAGGTGACAAGAGCATTGGCAACTAATGTGGCCGTCATCCCCTTACTAACCATCACAACTAGAAGTAGCCGAGGGGTGAACTAACATCCTGTGCACCATGAACCCAGCCGGAGAACTAGCTATCCTAAAGGCAGGAAAGATGAATAACTCTCTGCCTCAGAAAATAGACAAGAATAGCTAGCCCCCCACATTCAAAGACTGCGGTGATATAAGAAAAACACAATACACAGGTAGATGACAGGATTAGCAAAAGGTGAGGCCCCCGCTGACTAAAATAGGAAAGGACAGGAAAGGGACTGATGGTGGCCAGAGAAAAACCCTGCAAAATACCAACTTCCTGATAGTACAAAAAAGACCCTCAGATCGCACGATCTGAACTCCGTCCTATACCAGGTGCCCTTGTCATACTAATGAACAGAAAATAAGAATCATAAAGTCAACAAGCCACAAACACATGGACCCAAAGGAGCTATACTCCACACAGAACTGCAGGGAATTCCCCAACAAGCCACTGAGGGGAAAAATCCCTGTAAGCCAATAAACTGAAAATAACCACAGCAAATGACAAACCCAGATAAACAAAAGAACCAGACAATAAATAAAGAGCAAGCACTTATCTGGGGAAGATGTGGTGTAGAGAAGGATTAAGCAGGCTGGAGATACAAAGAACAACTGTCATCCGGCAACAGCCTGCAGTCAGACCAGGATTTAAATAAGCAGAGAGTTAGCAAAGGAAACACCCACTGCACAACACACCTGGTCCAAGTCCAAACCATTCCTGGCCACCAGAGGGAGCCTCCCAGCAGCCAAAACATAACTAACATTCACAACACCCAGGACCAGGATCACTACAGCAGGACATTGCTCAAAGCAACCAGGAAAACTCTGTTCAACATAGGGTGCTCTGATTCAACATATTGTGGATTGGATAGACAGATTGCTGGGTGGGTCTGGGGAAAACTCAGTGGTCGAGGTGCACATTGGTACTAATGATAAAATTAGAGGCAGGTGGAAGGACCTTGAAAATGATTACAGGGAAGTAGGAGAGAAGCTGAAGTCCAGGACCTCCAAGGTGGTGTTTTCAGAAATACTACCAGTGCCACGAGCATCACTAGACAGCGGAAGCTTAGGGAGATAAATTTGTGGCTTAGAAATTGGTGCAGGAAGGAAGGGTTTGAGTTCATGGAGAACTGGGCCAACTTCTCAGTCGGCTACAGGCTCTACGGTAGGGATGGGCTGCACCTCAATGGGGAGGGTGCAGCTGTGCTGGGGGAGAAAATAGCCAGACAGATGGAGGAGCTTTTAAACTAGGACCTGGGGGAGGGAGGGTAGTGGAGCAAATAAGGGGATAGAAAGAGCAGATAAAGACAATGAGACAGTAGGGGTCAATGAAGGTTTAGAAAGGGCTGCAACATGCAAGGAAAGTATGGAGGCAAGGAGTAGGGAATGCGTTAATAGTATTAAATGTCTACTGGCAAATGCAAGAAGTCTTGCAAACAAAATGAATGAATTGGAGACTGTTATGTCAACCATAGATTATGATGTGGTGGGCATTACAGAAAACTGGTTGGATGAGAGCCATGAGTGGATGACATACGTAGAGGGTTATACTACATTCAGGAAGGACAGGACACACAAAGGTGGAGAGGTGTGTACTTTATATATTGTATTTATCAAATCTAATCTAAGACCTGCGCTCAATGACGACACTGGGAGTAGCCGCAACAATGTAGAGTCAGTTATGAGTAAATGTAAATGGGGTGGGGAATAACGGAAAGCTGCTAATTGGAGTTAGACTTGAGTTGTGAGATTCTATAACTTACAGATTGTGTTGTCTCACGCACATAAACTAAGCCACAGGAGCATTTAACCACGTAGATGATGTAAGAAGATCTACAAGTGAAGAAACCTTTAATTGGTATGCCTAAGCCTGTGTGTGGGTGGAAAATCTACTTGATTTTGTGGACATTGTTGCACTGAATGCAGTGTAGACAGGGGTATGTACCTCGCTTCTGCATAGATAAAAAGGTTTGCACTGAAACAGTAGATGAAGAACCAATATCTGCCCTCACTAATTTATCCTGCAAGTTGAGTGGCCGCCTGAAACAAGGGAAAAAGATTCCTGAATATCCTCAATGCTGGGATACCGGACACGTAACATGTGCCAATGATTCTTGATAATTTTGTAAACCCGTTATGAATTAAAGTAGTAAGTATGTATGAAAGCCATCCTGTGAGATTTGGAAACTGCGATGGGATCGAGGTACTAGTGCCTCATCAAGTACTCTGGCCAGGTAACTCATTCGGAGGAATTTATTCTTCATTTCATTAAGTCTGGTTTTGTGAACTTGCTGGTCCAAGACAATTCTGTCAACGCTGTGAAATAGAGATGAGGCGATGGGTTTCTTTGTTGCATGGGGATAATAACTAGAATAATGGAGCAAGCTATTAAAGTCAGTTTCCTTGGAATACAGGTCTGTTATGAGGATACCATTCTCATTTTTATATACCGTGGTATTAAGAAATTTCATCATATTACAACTGTGGCTTATAGTGAACTTCAATTCCTGCCAGATGCTATTAAGTTACGTGTTGAACTTCACCAGTATTTCCAAGAGGCCATCCCAGAAACAAAAGATGTGATCAATGTATCTGCACTAACAAGTTGGTGTTGAATAAGATCCAGGGGTTTATAAAGTCCACCTTAAAAAGGACATATAGTTAATAGCACAGGGGGGCCACATTGGACCCCATTGGACCCCATTGGACCCCATTGCTGTCCCTATTTGTCTGGAAAAAGGAAAAAAAAATGTTTAAAAGAACTGAGAGTCCTCAGTGGTTCATCCCTTTTAATGGCTAACTGAAAAGATGGTAATATATAGCAAGCTTTTGAGACTACTCAGGTCTCTTCATCAGGCTCAGTATAACAAAAAGGTATCAACCACTGAGGACTCTCAGTTCTTTTAAACAATTTTTTTTATCTCTACTGGCTAACACGTTTCAAAGATATAGTTTACCTAGAAAAAGGAAAACATTTTCTCTGAGTACAAGTTAGTAATGGTTTTAGTAAAAGTGCTTGGTATTAGTTTCAAAATGTGCCTAAAGGTCCAGTCACACTAAGCAACTTACCAGCGATCCCAACAATGATAGGGATCGCTGGTAAGTTGCTAGGAGGTTGCTGGTGAGATGTCACACTGCAACGCTCCAGCGATCCCACCAGCAACCTGACCTGGCAGGGATCGCTGGAGCGTCGCTACACGAGTTGCTGGTGAGCTCACCAGCAACCAGTGACCAGCCCCCAGCGCCGCGTGGAAGATGCTGCGCTTGGTAACTAAGGTAAATATCGGGTAACCAACCCGATATTTACCTTGGTTACCAGCGCATGGAGCTACACGTGCAGAGAGCAGGGAGCAGCGCACACTGAGCGCTGGCTCCCTGCTCTCCTAGTTACAGCACACATCGGGTTAATTACCCGATGTGTACTGCAGCTACATGTGCACAGAGCAGGGAGCAGCGCACACTGCTTAGCGCTGGCTCCCTGCTCTCCTAGTTACAGCACACATCGAGTTAATTACCCCATGTGTGCTGCAGCTACATGTGCACAGAGCAGGGAGCAGCGCACAATGCTTAGCGCTGGCTCCTTGCTCTCCTAGCTACAGCACACATCGGGTTAATTAACCCGATGTGTCCTGCAGCTACATGTGCACAGAGCAGGAGCCGGCACTGAAAGTGAGAGCGGCGGAGGCTGGTAACAAAGGTAAATATCGGGTAACCAAGGACAGAGCTTTTTGGTTACCCGATGTTTACTGTGGTTACCAGCCTCCGCAGAAGCCGGCTCCTGCTGCCTGCACATTTAGTTGTTGCTGTCTCGCTGTCACACACAGCGATCTGCGCTTCACAGCGGGACAGCAACAACTAAAAAATGGCCCAGGACATTCAGCAACAACCAACGACCTCACAGCAGGGGCCAGGTTGTCGCTGGATGTCACACACAGCAACATCGCTAGCAACGTCACAAAAGTTGTTCGTTAGCAGCGATGTTGCTAGCGATGTTGCTTAGTGTGACGGGGCCTTTAGTCAAGAGTTTCTTAACAGCTTGTCAACATTTTTGATAAGTGATAGATATTTAGAGTCTATTTACATCTTAGGACACTAATATTTCTGTAGGGGGTAAGGGGCCCAAGGTTTTTATCAGGCTTAGGAACTCATTTGTGTCAAGTGGAAAAGATTTGGCATGTTTTACCAAAGAGGTGAGAATGCGTTCCAGCAATAAAGCTAGTGGTGATAAGAGATTCAGTTGAGGAGATAATTTGTCTCCATGGAGGTTTATGTAACCTCTTGTGAATTTCCGGGAGCCTGTAGATGACTGGTATTATTGCGTTCTGGTTAGCAATGTTTGGGTCTGGAGGTCCGTGGCCACTCTTTGCATTGATGTTCAATCTCAGACCGATTTATACTGACATCTAAATGTGCCCAAAGAAATACTATTCGGTAGCATTTTAGAGATGTTATCATCACTGGCCCCTTTGGGGCTATCAATATAATTTCACTATCACTCTGTTTTTGATCATTGTTGATGTGGTTCTGGGTGGGTCTTGAACCCATGACAACAGTGATGCAAAGAGACACCAGTGAGCCAACATGATGTAATATATATATATACATCATATATATACATACTAGAAGGTGGCCCAATTCTAAGGTATCGGGGAGTCTAGAATGTGTATGTAGGTTAGAAGATTGAATAATAAGGTAATGAATGGACTGGATGGGTTAGGTTTAATTTAGTATATTCTTATAATTGTTTATTGGTTTATAGGCTCTTTAGCGCGGGTGGCGACAGTTGTCAACTGTAATAACATCATTTTGGAGCAAGACAGACAGAATAAGGCATCCTGGTCTGTGTCCTATCCTGGTATAGTCTCCATCCTTGTATGGCCCCCATCCTGGTATGTGGGCTAATGCTGTGATGTGGCCCAATGCTGGTATGTGCCCCCATCGTGGTGCAGCCACCATCCTGACATGTGCCCTCATCCTGTGGGGTAATATGTGCGGGGGCGGAGTGCGGGGGGTGGAGCCGAGCGCGGCCATGGCGCTGAGGACGTCAGTGCTGGAAACTGCATGGCTGGGGACAGGTGACTATTCGTGTGTGCGTGTGTGTTCATTCAGTGTTTACATGCGGAGGGCGGAGTGTGGGGAGGTGGAGTCCAGTGGGGTAATGTGTGCAGGGGGCAGAGGCGAGTGGTGGGTATGTGTTGTCTGGGTTGAAAGTGTGGGCTCCCGGGGGTGCAGCACTCACTGGGGAGGGCTGGGGACAGGTGACTATTCGTGTGTGTGTGTGTACATGTAGCGGGCGGAGTGCGGGGGCGGAGCCGAGCGGAGTAATGTGTGCGAGGGGCGGAGTGCGGGGGGTGGAGCCGAGCGGGGCCATGTCGCTGAGGACGTCAGTGCTGGGGGCTGCATGGCTAGGGACAGGTGACTATTCGTGTTTGTGGGTTCGTTCAGTGTATACATGCGGAGGGCGGAGTGCGGGAGGGGGGTTGGAGCCGAGTGGGGTAATGTGTGGTGGGTATGTGTCGGCTGGGTTGCCGGTGTGGGCTCCCAGGGGTGCAGCACTCACCGGGGAGGGCTGGGGACAGGTGACTATTCGTGTGTGTGTGTGTTCAGTGTATACATGCGGAGGGCGGAGTGCGGGGGGTGGAGCCGAGTGGGGTAATTTGTGCGGGGGCGGAGGCGAGCGGTTGGTATGTGTCGGCTGGGATGCCGCCGGTGTGGGCTCCCGGGCGAGCAATGGGTATGTGTCGGCTGGGTTGCCGGTGTGGGCTCCCGGGGGTGCAGCACTCACCGGGGAGTCGGGGCTCCGTGTGGGTGTGGGGAAAAGTGTCGGGCGTCGTCCCGTCGGCGGAGTTCGGGCTGTTCAGTTAGCTGAGCCGTTGGTCGCAGTCTCTTTAGCGTGCGCGGTGTGGCGACGGCTGTCACTGTTATGACGTCATTTTGGAGCAAGACAGACAGACAGAATAAGGCAATTATATATATATATATATATATATATATATATATATACATATTCTTTGTTTTCTTTTAATGTATGCAATATTTAAATCCAAAAGTGTATGTAATAAATATATGCATATACTCTCTCTCTAGCTAATATATAAAGATGAGTGTATGTATGTATGTGTGTATTTATGTATGTCCGCTAAAGGAATTCACACTGTCACATTTACAATCACAAAATTTTGCACAGACGCCTCATTTGACTCAGGGAACGTCAGGGCATGTTTTGAGGAGAAATTTTAACTCCGCAATTTACAGTTATTTGCTAAATAAACCTCCTTACATTAAAGTCAATGGAGCTGGGAGCTACAGGTCATTCATAAAAGCTCTGGTTGTTATAGGCAATGAAGGACAATCTTAGTATAAGCTTATGTGTGAGGTAATATATCAGTAGAGACAGACACACACAGAGACACGGAGACAGAGAAATGTAGAGACAGACATACATAGACAGAGACACACACACACACACATAGAGACGGACACAGAAACAGACACAGAGACACATGACGAACAGAGATAGATACGAATAGAGACGGAGACAGAGACACATAGAGACACACGCAGAGACACTAAAACATATAGACAGACACACACAGAGATAGAGACACAGACACTCAGAGACATAGACACACACAGACAGAAACACAGACACAAAAACAGTGACACACAGAGACACACAAAGACACAGAGTCAGACACAGAGAGAGACACAGAGACAGAAAGAGACAAAGAGACACACACAGACACAGAGACTGATACAGAGACACACAAACAAACACACACAGATACTGAGACATATTGAGAAAGAGACACACAGACACACTCACAGAGACACACTCACAACGACACAGACACAGAAACAAACAGAGACTGATACACAGATCAAGACACACAGAGACTGAGACACGCAGAGACTGAGACACACAGAGACAGACACAGATACAGACACACACACAGACAGAGACAGACACACAGAGACAGACACAGAGAAATAGACATACAGAGACAGACACAGACAGACACACACAGAGACACAGACAGAGACACACACACAAAGACAGACACAGAAACAGACACACTGAAAGACACACAGAAACAGACACACAGTGACAGAGACACACAGAGACAGAAACACAAAGACACACACAGAGACAGACAGACACTGAGTAAGAGAGAGGCAGACAGAGAGAGGCAGGCAGACAGAGAGGGAGACAGACAGACAGAGAGGGAAACTGAGAGTGAGAGAGGGGAAGAGTGAGAGAGACAGAGACACTTAACCCCTTCACGACCTTGGACGGATCTATCCGTCAAGGATCGTGTCCCATTAAGCCCTGCCCCTTGCCGCGGGCAGGCGGCGGCGGTCGGCACACATATCAGCTGTTTTCAACAGCTGACATGTGTGCCTGCATGTTGCAAGTGGAATCGCTTCCACTCGCAACATTTAACCCCTTAAATCTCGCTGCCAAAGTCTGGGGACTAGTAAAATAAAAAAAAGTAAAAAAAAAAGTTTTAAAAATAAAAAAAAAACAAAAAACCTAAAAGTTCAAGTCACCCCCCTTTCACCCCATTGAAAATTAAAGAGTTAAAAAATAAATAAATATACACATATTTGGTATCGTAGCGTTCAGAAATGCCCGATCTATCAAAATATAAAATAAATTAATCTGATTGGTAAACGGCATAGTGGCAAAAAAAATTCCAAACGCCAAAATTTAGTTTTTTGGTCGCCGCATGTTTTACGCAAAATGCAATAACAGACGATGAAAAATTTAGCATCTGCGCAAAAATGGTATCATTAAAAATGTTAGCTCGAGACGCAAAAAATAAGCTGTGACTGAGCGATAGATCCTGAAAAATGAGAACGCTACGTGTTTTGGAAAATGGCGCAAAACGTATGCCACTTTTATTGGACAAACTTTTGAATTTTTTTTAACCCCTTAGATACAAGTAAACCTATACATGTTTGGTGTCTACAAACTCGCACCGACCTGAGGCATCACAGAGATACATCAGTTTTACTATATAATGAACACGGTGAATAAAACATCCCAAAAACTATTGTGCGATCACACTTTTTTTTCAGTTTTTCCACACTTGGAATTTTTTTGCTGTTTTCCAGTACAATATATGGTAAAAGCTATGGTTTCATTTAAAAGTACAACTCGTCTCGCAAAAAACAAGCCCTCATATGGCAAGATTGATGGAAAAATAAAAAAGTTACGGCTCTCGGAAGAAAAGGAGCAAAAAGCAAAAAACGCAAAAACGGAAAGTGCCTAGGGCTGAAGGGGTTAATTACTATCCAACGCCGGTTACTCCAGCTATTATATGCATCTAAAAACAGTCTCTCTCTCTAATTATTCTGGCATTTGGCAAATATTAATACTTTTGGTAATCCTAATTGACCAAAAATGGTAAAGGTTTATTCTGACTTCATAACAGATAAACAGATAATGACTAAAACATGCATATGTGTCTTTTTAGATAGTGTATGTAAACTTATGTTTTCAACTGTATCTCCCTTCCAGGATTTCGCCAGTGACCATCTTACATACCCCCTCTGTTGGCTTTGACAATTTCCATCACTAAACAGGGAAGATTTTGAAAGGGCATCTACGTTACCATGTAATTTCCCATGCTTATGCTTTACATGGAAGCAAAAGTTCTAGAGCTCCAGAGACCACCTGTTCCCCAGGCATTCTTTCCTTTCTTCCCTTCAGCCCCGGGGCACTTTCCGTTTTTGCGTTTTTGTTTTTTGCTCCCCTTCTTCCGAGAGCCGTAACTTTTTTTATTTTTCCGTCAATCTTGCCATATGAGGGCTTGTTTTTTGCGGGACAAGTTGTACTTTTAAATGAAACCATACGTTTTACCATATGGTGTACTGGAAAACAGCAAAATAATTCCTAGTGTGGAAAAACTTAAAAAAAGTGTGATGGCACAATAGTTTTTGGGATGTTTTATTCACGGTGTTCACTATATGGTAAAACTGATATGTGGATTTGATGCTTGAGGTTGGTCCGAGTTTGTAGACACCAAACATGTATAGGTTTACTTGTATCTAAGGGGTTAAAAAAAATTCACAAGCTTGATCAATAAAAGTGGCACACGTTTTGCGCCATTTTCCGAAAACTGTAGAGTTCTCATTTTTTGGGATCTATGGCTCAGTGAAGACATATTTTTTGCGTCACGAGCTGACGTTTCTAATGGTACCATTTTTGCGCAGATGCTACGTTTTGATCGCCTGTTATTGCATTTTGCGAAAAACTTGTGGCGACCAAAAAATGTAATTTTGGCGTTTGGAATTTTTTTGTCATTACGCCGTTTACCAATCAGATTAATTGATTTTATATTTTGATAGATCGGGCATTTCTGAACTCGGCGATACCAAATATGTGTATATTTATTTTTTAACCCTTTAATTTTCAATGGGGGGAAAGGGGTGTGATTTGAACTTCTAGGTTTTTTTTTAAAACTTTTTTTTAATTTTTTTTTTATTTTACTAGTCCCCCTAGGGGGCTATAGCGATCAGCAATCCGATCGCTCTTATCTATCTGCTGATCACAGCTATACAGCTGTAAACAGCAGATTCAGTCACTTCCTGTTTCTCTCTGCTCTCGGCCGAGTGAAAACGAAAGTGAAACTTCATAGCTGCAGGCGTCATCACATGACCCTGTGCTACGATGGCAACCACCGAAAGTCACGTGAATTCCGATGGGGGCGGCGGTAAGTAAAAATCATGGCCGTGCGCATATAGATCTTGCTGCCAGACTTTGGCAGCGAGATTTAAGGGGTTAAATGTTGCGAGTGGAAGCGATTCCACTCGCAGAATGCAGGCACACATGTCAGCTGCTGAAAACAGCTGATATGTGTGCCGACCGCCGCCGCCTGCCCGTGGCAGGGGGCGGGGCTTAATGGAACACGCTCCATGACGGATATATCCGTCCATGGTCGTGAAGGGGTAAATGAGCTCATTCAGGGGTGCGGCTATCATGGTGAAATTCATCATAAACCATCAATCGTATCCCACAATTCCCAGAAACGCTGTACCCTGCTTTTTTGAGAGCAACTGCAGACAATTTTGGATTGCTTTAATTTTGTTTACTTCCGGCTTGATTTCGCCCCATCAATGATCTAGTCCAAGTATTTGGCCTCCTCCTTCCCCATAGCATACTTTTTGGGTTAATGGTAAATCCCACCTCCTTCAGTGAATCAAATACCACCTGAAACTTTAGATGACTCCCCCAGTCCGTGCTGAAGATTACAATGTTGTCTAGGTATGCACAACGTACATCTTATGGCGGGCTAGGATCCGGTCTCTGGCCCTCTGAAATGTGGTTGGGGCTCCTTACATCCAAAATGTACTGGAAGCAACTGTCTGGTGTAGAGAAGGCTATCTTCTCCTTGGTACTTTGAGACATAGGAATTTTCCAGTACCATCTCATTAGGTCAAGGATGGTTATGTACCTTGTTGGCCCTAGCCTCTCAATTAATTCATCGATACAGGGCATCAGATATGTATTGAATTTGGAGACTTCATTCAATTTCCTATAGTCATTGCAGAATCTCCAGTCACCATTGGGATTCGGCAATAAGACAATGGGGCTGGACCAGCCACTCTTAGGCGGGCTTTGCACACTACGATATCGCAGGTGCGATGTCGGTGGGGTCAAATGGAAAGTGACGCACATCCGGCATCACATGCGACATCGTACTGTGTAAAGCCTAGATGATACGATTAACGAGCGCAAAATCGTCGTAATCGTATCATCGGTGCAGCGTCGGCGTAATCCATAATTACGCTGACGCGACGGTCCGATGTTGTTCCTCGCTCCTGCGGCAGCACACATCGCTGTGTGTGAAGCCGCAGGAGCGAGGAACATTTCCTACCGGCCTCACTGCGGCTTCCGTAGGATATGCGGAAGGAAGGAGGTGGGCGGGATGTTTACATCCTGCCTATCTCCGCCCCTCCGCCGCTATTGGCCGTCTGCCGTGTGACGTCGCTATGACGCCGCACGACCCTCCCGCTTAGGAAGGAGGCGGGTCGCCGGCCACAGCGACGGTCGCAGGGCAGGTGAGTGCGTGTAAAGCTGGTGTAGCGATAATTTTCGCTACGCCAGCTATCACACGATATCGTACCTGCGACGGGGGCGGGGACAATCGCGTGCGACATCGCAGCATCGGCTTGCGATGTCGCAACGTTCAAAGCCGCCCTTAGACTCCTCAATGATGTCCAGTCTCACCATTCTCTTCACCTCCTTGAAATCATCTCACAGTACGCTTCAGGGATTCGGTACGGCTTCAAGTTTACTCCCACATGTGGTTCTGTAAGAACTTCGTGTGCATCCCTGCAACTCTGAACACAGTTCTCTGTATTGCTGGAGCAGTATTGCTGTTTCTGGGCTAATTACTGTGTGACATTCTCAATATCAGCTTTGGGTTTAACTAACAGGCATGGGGCTTCATGGCTTGATCAGGTTGACATGGTATACTTGTCAGGGCTTTCATCTTCCTGGCTGGTGGAGTTTAATTCAGTTCCCCAAGTTTTGTTACCATCACATTTGGCCTGAAAAATGCTCTCTAAGGTAGGAATTAACACTAACTCTTGGTCTCCACGGCCTAATTGTCTCAACCTTGCTGAACAATTGTATGCTCCTGCCTTGGCTTCTTGCGTGTGGAGAATACCTTTCTTCCCTATCATCATAACCTCTGCAATTCTCCACTGCATCTGCGCCACATGTTCGATGATGCTCCTGTAGGGTATAGCCTAGGCTTCCTAGGTTTTCTTTGCTATGTCTAGGAGTCCCCGAGGGTGGCAACCATAAAAGAGTTTGAAAGGAGAAACTCCCATAGAGGCAGAGTGAACTTCTCTAATAGAGAACATCAGATACGGCAGTAGATAATCTCAGTCCCAGCCATCTTTCTCCGTGACCTTTCTGAGCATGGCCTTCAAGGTTTTCTTTTAATCTCTATGAGACTGTCTGTCTGTGGAATTTTATACTGATGTCTTTATTTGGGTAATCTGGAGGGCTTTACACATCTTTCTCATCACTTTAGACAGGAATGGATTTCATTGGTCCATCAGGGTCATTTTTGGCAGGACCGTCCAGGAAAAGATATGACCCAGTTCTCGGGGCATTTTTCTATCACAGGAGTTTCTTAGTGGTATCGCCTCCAGGTACCATATCGCGTAGTCTAGGACCACCAGGATACATTAATGCCTTCTGGCACACTTAGCCAGGGGTCTCACTAAATCCATAGCAATGCAATCAAATGGGACCTCTATGATGGGCAACGGTACTAAGTGAGTGGCCAGGGCAGTTAACTGACAGGTTGTACAGAACCTAGAATTGTTCAGAATTTCTTAATGACACATGTGCCAATAGAACCTCTGCATTAGTCATTCTTAGGTTTTGTCTACACCCAGATGACCACCCAAAACATGAGAGTGGGTCATGTCTAATACCTTTTGCCTGTAGGGCCCGGTACTAACAATTGATCAAGCATTTCACCTCCTTGCTTAGTTACGCTATATAACAATTGCCCCATGACAGCGATATATGAGTACCTTGTGTTAGCCCCTGGCTCTTGAGATACCTCATTTAAGACAGCTACATTATCAAATACCCTTTTAAGAGTTAGCTTTTAACCCTTACCATACTGGTTTCATTACATAACAGCAGTGTTAGGATTTAACCCTTACCACACTGCTTTACTACATACCCATCCCCTCTGCCCAAAGCCAGGGGCTAAGCACTATCTACCAACCCACAGGGCTTATAGGGTTTTGAATTGTCCAAGGCACTAGCACATGCAGAAGTGTGGCCCTTACAGGGGTCACAGAGCTCCCTCAGTCAAAGTGTCCCATTATGTAGAAGTGTGGCCCTTATCAGTGTTTCCAGAGTCCAAGAGTGCTATTACTTTCACAGCTGAGGTCCACTTCTCTTTCCAACTATTCATTCTCTCTTCAGTGATTCTTGATGTCTTATTGTTGTAGCGGCTGCATTGTGAATTATGTGCCATATTTATAATAATTTGAGCTCCTATGGATTTCTTATTGTTGTAACTGCCTTTTTATTTAATTTTAGTTAATTGGTAATATTTCTGGTCCATAACATTTCAGGAAGTCATTTTTTGTATATATGAATATGCCTTTGTATGTGGTTTTAAATGTTTTTAAATGTGTGCCTATTATTGTCCTAATTCTGTAATAGAATCATTTGGATTTTACTTGGTGATCCCAAATGTGTGCATGCCATTCTTTGTTCTCAAGTGTGTTGCCATATTTTTCTGGCATGTATTTGGTTGATCCCATTTAATTCAGTGGTGCCCTCTTACTCTCTTTAATTTCTTCAGAGATTTTTGACCACATAGCTCTTTGGGAGCAATCCAGCCCAGAGACATGGCTGCCGCCAGTGGCACATAAGCACAGGGAATCATCACTGTGCAATCGTCTATGACACCTGTGATTTCATGCCTGCATTCTACACCAATTGTAAGAATTTGGCTCACTTATCTACTTAATGAAGTAGACACAGGAATGGTTTCCATTTATACCGTGTTTTTCCAAAAATAAGACTGTCATATTTTATTGCACCCCAAAAAAGCACTATGGCTTATTTTTGGAAGAGCTCTTATTCTTGGAGAAACACGGTTGGGGGGTAAGTTTAACCCCCAAAAAAGCCTACCCCCCACTTCCCAGGAGACTCATACTTACCAGACCCAGACATCTGCGTGGATCCCAGGTCTTCCTGTGATCTTCGGTGGGTGCTGCACGCCATCCTCCCCTGCTTCTGGCTGACACACTCACACACAGCAGATAGCAGATCGCACACACACACACGCGCGCACACACACACATGCGCGCACACACACACATGCGCACACACACATCACATCCAGCGCTTCCGGCCGCAGGGAATGATGGGAAGAAGTCACATGTGTCCGCAGGTCCTGTTGCGGCAGGTCCTTGCGCTCCACCGCACAGCCTCTCAGGATTCTGCCGACAAGAAGAGATCAGTGTCGCTGGATGTGGTGAGTATGTGTGCGATCCGATGTGTGTTTGATTTGATGTTTATCTGTATGATCCAATGTTTGTGTGTGTAATCTGATTATGTGTGCAATCTGATTGTGTGTATGATCTGATTATGTGTGCAATCAGATGTTTGTGTGTGTGATCCGATGTTTGTGTGTGAGATCTGATTGTGTGTGTGTGAGATCGGATGTGTGTGGGGGTGCGATCACTGCAGGTCCTCTGCTCGGTGTCTGGGGAGTATGATTACGGGGTATCCCGCTGTTTATAATGAAGTGTCCTGCAGTATCTGTAACTTTTTTAGCTGCACGGACACTTCATTATTGACCCACGACTAGGGCTTATTTTCGGAGGAGGGCTTATATTTAAGCCTTGCTCCGAAAATGCTGAAAATCCCCGATAGGGCTTATTTTTGGGGGTGGGCTTATATTTAGAAAAACATGGTATGTACAACTAGTTTATTAAGACATCATAAACCAGGACAAAAAGAAAACAAACTAACAAAGACGGTCCAGCTTAAATTAAACAAACCGCTCTTAACAGACTCTAGAACCATGGGGTCTGCCCACTCAGGAAAAAGGTTCAGCTCCTTTAGTGGGAAACACAGCTATGGAGAACATCTCACCTCCATACACAGACACTAAGTGAATCCAGAGACCTTCATTTTACTTACTAGACCACACCCTAGGGTGGAGATATGTAAACAGCTGTCATACCCAATTCCTTTAGCTGTTCAGAAACCCGGCCCTTTTCATGGCTGATTAAGTACCTCAGCATCTAAGATGCTGGAGCATGTTTCCGGGTGTTACGTCCCCGCTGGAGTCTGCTCCAGCGACTTCTGCTCCGATCGCCAGGCGACGCCGTGTTCCTACCATGGATGGTGCTGGTGATGGGAGAGAAGTCGATGCCAGCGGCATCAGTGGGCGCAGGCTCCGATCATCCACTGGGCTGGGTTAGCTTGGGATCTGCAGTACCGCTGGCTGACTGTGGGTGGCATGTGTCTTCCAGCTGAAGTTGCCAGCGTTCAGCTACAGCCAATGGGAAGACACCACACCCTTCTTATTTCCCCTCCTGTCACATGATTACTGCCAGATATAGTTCTGATTTTCCTGGCTCCTGTTACATCCTATTCTGTTGGTGATTCCTGTGTTGACTTCTGCGTGTTTTTGACTACCCTTCTGCCTACTGTTTTTGTACCTTGCTGCCCGACCTGGATCTGACCTCTGCTACGTTTGCTGACTACATCACTGCCTGACGATTCTGTCCCTGTTCCGCAATTCCTGGTTTGACCCTGCCTGACTACTACTCTCATCGGACTGCAGCCTTCCACAGATAGTGATCTCCAAAGTCCTGTGTAATTCCAAATCCCTCTATAGGGGTTAAAGGGTTTCAGGGTTCTGGGGGTCCTACTTGGTGAGTGGCTTCCCTCTAGCCTCCCCTTTACAGCCCATCTGAGTCTGTGGATCCAGGCAGGCATTACACCGGGTTCACATCACTGAGGCTGACAATCTCAGTGAAACATATCTCTCATATATATACATATACTTCATAATATTGGTAAAATGTTGAAATTTTTTTTTTCAAATATCTTTTTAGCAAAAACATATATTTAAGATACACATATGATATACACATATCAGAGATAAAGACATACAATAATTTACACAAGTAAAATATCTGAAAAAAAAAGAGGAAAAAACCCCTGAAATACTTACAAGCAGAATGGGCCTGTTAACATTTATGCCTATTTCACGATACCAAGACATAATGAAAAAAAACCCTATAGCGATTAGCGGGGTTTGACATGGTCGCACAGGCATCATAATGAATTTATTTGATATAGGGTGGTTAGGAAAGAGTTAATGTTTTGAATAGTTTCAGGCTGTATGAGGTAATGCGAACAGCTGGTGTGAGCCGGTTTTTTCCAGCTGTTGCGCGCTCTTTTTTCTCTAATGTGATTGGTTATTTTAATAATTTATGCGTGAATAAAGAGTATTTAAGGCTGTCAGAGCAGTCAGCTGTCAGTCCAGCTGATGAAGATTGAAGAAGCATGAACGACCTTCTGGAGCAGCTGCTGAGGAGAGCCGGCGAGCGGGGCGGAGAAGAATGGCTTAGATCCTGCCTGGCGGCGGCCAGTTCGCCGCCACTACAAGCAAGTGAAGAAGCGGTGGCTACGCGGGAGGAGCGGCAGGGAGAAGAGTTCCAGTCCGGAGCTGAAGCCGAAGCGGCGGCAGCGGCGGTGGAGAAGAACCTGCGGAGAAAAAGGAGGAGAAAGGAAATCTACTCACCGCCAGCAGCGTCAACGAGGAGTAAAGGGTCGGAGCGGAAGAAGACGCCGGCGTCCGGAGCTCGTGGGGTACCATCGCGAGAGCGGCAATGTCATCAGGAAGAGCCTGGCGTTCTGTCTACAGGAAGTCGCGGCAAGTCACCTGATCCGAGCAGCCGGAAGAAGATGGCGGCGCCCAGGGAGCGGGGTCGCAGCAGAGGCCGGAGTGTTCAGCCGCTGCCCGTGCAAAAGAGCAATTCTAGGGCAGCGGCGGCGCTCAGGGCCTGGGTCAGCGACATCCCCGCTCCAGAGACTGGGCATGAAGAGGAGGCTGGAGTCCAGAGTTGCCCTGAAGAGGATCCTTACATGGCCGGCGCTGGGTTCAGCGACGATGGATCTGGAGGAGGCTCCCGTCGGCAGGACGCCACAAGGGGTGAGACGTCTTCTACCCCTTTCCCTGTGCACAACATTTCCCCCAATGATGTAAAGGAGGTTGTAGTTAGTACATTGCTTGATGTTTTTAAAAATGGTAATTTTAATTTGCCTTTGTCGACTAGTTCAGGTAGTAATAGGGTTTCAGGGGTTTCTGATTCTTTTCTGAAAGAGGCTCTTACTTGTGAATTATCGCCTTTAGGTTTTCACTTAAGCGCCTCTATTAAGGAAAAGATTTGGAATGGGGAGTTTATTGATGTGTTTACATTGCTTCCAGTGCAGCAGCATAGATTGGAAAGGAAGGATGATAAGCAGGAAAACGATGATAGACGAAAAATATTTAGATCATTCAATAATTGGATCCAGTCTTTTTCTATCTATGCTGCTGTACTTGGAGAAAAAAGATCTAATTTATGCAGTGGTTTATTTCAGCATGTGGATATCATACTGGAGGCCTACCGTAATTTCGGTGGCACAGCATGGTTGATATATGATGAATCATTTAGGCAAAAGAAATCAGTGCATTCACATATTAAATGGGGTGAGAAAGATGTGGGCCTTTGGCTTAATTTAATGCTTCCTCAGAGGAACAGTTCAGTAAGGCCTAACTCCCAGGTAATGAAAAAAGGGGTGTGTTTTGCGTTTAATGAGGGTTCATGCAAATGGTTAAATAATTGCCGCTTTCGGCATGAATGCTCATTTTGCGGAGGAACTCACCCTATGTCAAAGTGTTTCAAAAAGAATGCTCAGTCTAGTTCCCAAGGGACCTCCCTCAAAGAGCAGCTCAATAAAAGTACTGACGCCAGTGAGAGTGGAAAAAATGCAGCCATGGCTCGACCTTTTTCCAGACAAGGAGAAACGTGAGCTGGTTCGAGAGGGTTTTACACATGGGTTTTTTGTCCCAGAGTTTTCTGGTTCTGGTTGTTGTATTTTTGAAAATTTAGCTTCGGTTAGGGAGCATCCTTTGATTGTGAAGGAAAAAATTTCAAAGGAAGTGGAAGCGGGCAGAGTTGCCGGGCCTTTTAGCTCCCCGCCATTTGTCAATTTTAGAGTGTCACCGCTAGGTTTAGTACCTAAAAAAGAGAAGGGTAGTTTCAGACTTATTCATCATTTGTCGTACCCGGCGGGAGGTTCTCTTAATGATCAGATTGATGCTTCTAGTACGTCAGTGAAGTATGCGTCTTTTGACATGGCGGTAGCGTTACTTAGGCGTTTTGGTAAGAATGCTTTATTGGCTAAGGTGGACATTAAAGCCGCCTTCCGGTTACTGCCGGTTATCCCGTCTGGTTTTAACTCTTTAGGTTTTTGTTTTGAAGAAAAATTTTATTATGATATGTGCTTGCCGATGGGGTTTTCGCTGTCATGCTTGTATTTTGAGGCGTTTTCATCTTTTTTGCAGTGGGTGCTGCAATTTGAGGTTCCAGTAGGGGGTGTTATTCATTATCTTGATGATTTTTTGTTTATTGGTGATTGTAATTCTTCAGTTTGTTTGGATTTGTTAAATAAATTTGTTGATTTAGCTTGTTTATTTGGAGTACCATTAGCGGATGAGAAGACAGTGTTTCCATGCTGTAGGTTGGAATTTTTGGGGATTGTGATTGACTCAGAGAAAATGGAGTGTTTATTACCTGGAGACAAAGTGTTAAAACTTAGGTGTTTGATTGAAGAAATGATGGGAAAGGAAAAAACTTGTTTGAAAGACTTACAGTCTTTATTAGGTTCATTGAATTTTGCATTAAGGATTATCCCGATGGGTAGAGTATTTTCCAGGAGTTTATATGAGGCGACAAAAGGATTCAAGTCCCCCCGTTCTCATATTAGGCTCACGAGGAATATAAAGGATGATTTATCGGTTTGGTCAGAATTTTTACGTGATTTTAACGGGATTTCTTGCTGGCAAGAGGATTTTAGATCTTCTGAATCGGTGGGTCTGCATGTCGATGTGGTTAGTCCAATGGGCTACGGTGTAGTTTTGAATAGCCATTGGTCTGCTGGGAGTTGGCCTGAGTCTTGGGTACGCAACAAGGTCCTGAAGAACCTGGTAGTCCTAGAACTTTTTCCCATTTTAGTTGCCATTGTTGTCTGGGGTCATCTCTTAGCAAATAAAAGGATAGTTTTTCTGTCAGATAGTCAAAGGGTAGTTTTTTGTATTAACACCTTGTCGTCAAAATGCTTTTGGGCATCTAAAATTCTGAGACATCTTGTTTTAATGTCTTTGAGGTTTAACATCTGGTTAAAAGCATCTTACATTAATGGAAGAAATAACAATTTAGCTGGTTCTCTTTCTTGTCAGCAGTCGGAGAAGTTTCGGCTTCTATTACCCGATGCCGACCGGAACAACACCCCTTGCCCTCCTCATCTATGGGACATTCTATGGGATTATTGACTGGTGTCATTAAGGACTCATTGGCTAGTAGAACATGGGCTGGTTATTCAGTCGCATGGAAAAAATGGTGTGATTTCTGTGTGAGTAAAAACGTGAATTTTCTTGAAACAAAAAGGGATTCAGCGTTGTTATTTGTACAGGAATTATTGAAAGAAAGGATCAGCTATGCTTCTTTAGCAAGAGTTATTGCAGGAGTTTCATTTTTTATGAAATTATATGGTAATCCTCCACTGAATAGCTTTTTTCCTGTAAAACAGGCTTTAAAGGGTTTAAAGAAGTCTAGCTATCATTCTGATAGGAGGTGTCCTATATCTTTTAATTTATTGGAAAAACTATGGAATGCATTACCATTAGTGTGCTTTGACCAGTTTGAGACGTGTTTATTTAGAACGGCTTTTACCCTTATGTTTTTCGCTGCGTTAAGGATTAGTGAGTTGGTGAGCATTAGCAAAAATCAACGGTCAGGTTTATCTGTCGGTGATGTAGTGTTATTACATCATCAACTACTGATCACTTTAAATAAGTCTAAGACCGATCAACTCGGAAAAGGTTGTCTCATTACATTGAATAAAATTATGGATTCGTGCCTGTGTCCATTTAATAATGTAGTCAATTGGTTACAATATCGGCCCAGGGTGCCTGTTCCTTTTTGGTTCATGCTAATGGGGAACCAGTTACTATATTTCAATTTAACAGTGTGTTAAAGAAATGTCTTGCTATATTGAATATTGGTCCGATGCAAATTTCTTCCCACTCTTTTAGGATTGGAGCTGCCACGGAGGCGGCTATGCTCGGGCTAGGTGATGATAAAATAAAGTACATTGGACGCTGGGAGTCAAAGAGGTTTAAGTCTTATATTCGTCCTAATTTATTGTTTTAATCATTTCTTTTATTTTAGGATTATTAACAGTCTGGATAGTAGGCCATTCCTTCATTTATTGGGCTCGGAAGAGAGCCGAGCGCAGAATCTACACTGAGAATTTATCATTTCACCAGGAGTTGCTTCAAATATTTTGGTTTGGGTATAGAGGTCTGAGATGGTTAAGTTTGGAGGACGTATTGAACGAGTTGTTGTTGGTAGCACCTCCTCCAGACTTAATCATCATCCACTTGGGAGGTAATGACATTGGTAAATGGAACACACTTCATTTGTTATTTCAGATGCGCAGGGATTGGTTACATATAAGAAATCAGTTTCCAGATTGTATGCTAGTTTATTCAGAAATGGTGCCTCGTCTTATTTGGAATATGGATGGGTTTGTTTTCATGAATAAAATAAGAAAAAGGATTAATAGGGAGTTAGAAAAATTTTTAAGCAGCTTAAATGGTTTTTCATATCGTCATGTGGATCTAGAAGATTTTTCTCCGGGTTTATTCCGGCATGATGGGATCCATCTGTCCGAAATAGGCTTGGATATATTTAATTTAGGTTTGCAGTCTGTGATTGAGAAGTGGCTGGTGGGTTTGGGGGGGGTCACGACTGGCTAGTCGTGCCCTGGTGGAAAAATCACCCAGGTCTTCTGGGTGGATTTGGTTGAAGTTTCTTATTTGGTTATAATGGACTATTATTATATGTGTCTGTTTTAATGAATTTTCTACAATTTTATTAGTATACTTGGAATTAATTATAATTTATTGGTAACTCTTAATAAACCATCACGGCCACTTTTCATCCACACACTGCCTACGTGTCATTATTTAATTTTTTGGGTAAACGTTTAGTTTTATGTATGCCTTGTGCTACCATGAAAAAAAACCCTATAGCGATTAGCGGGGTTTGACATGGTCGCACAGGCATCATAATGAATTTATTTGATATAGGGTGGTTAGGAAAGAGTTAATGTTTTGAATAGTTTCAGGCTGTATGAGGTAATGCGAACAGCTGGTGTGAGCCGGTTTTTTCCAGCTGTTGCGCGCTCTTTTTTCTCTAATGTGATTGGTTATTTTAATAATTTATGCGTGAATAAAGAGTATTTAAGGCTGTCAGAGCAGTCAGCTGTCAGTCCAGCTGATGAAGATTGAAGAAGCACCCGCCCGCCCGCCCCTTTGTATTGTATTTTGTCGTGATGTTTTATTAGAGGGAAAAATCACCCAGGTCTTCTGGGTGGATTTGGTTGAAGTTTCTTATTTGGTTATAATGGACTATTATTATATGTGTCTGTTTTAATGAATTTTCTACAATTTTATTAGTATACTTGGAATTAATTATAATTTATTGGTAACTCTTAATAAACCATCACGGCCACTTTTCATCCACACACTGCCTACGTGTCATTATTTAATTTTTTGGGTAAACGTTTAGTTTTATGTATGCCTTGTGCTACCATGAGATGGAGATAAGGTGCAACTCATCCTTCTTGAACTAAAACAAATGTACTATTTCTTTTGGGCAACTTCCTCTTTGCTCTGCTGCCTGTGTTTCAACAATGTTTACTGATACCTGAATGTTTTGTGTAGATGTGTTTTTTGTGTGTTTACTCAGCAGAAACAAACTAAATACGCACATGCGCTTTTGTACATGCGGATTTTCCTCACCTAACGCATGTCTATGGGGAAATTATGCATAGAAAACTCATTTTATCCGCAAGAGAAATTGACATATTGCAGATTTGAAACACACACACACACCACAGGTGAGATTAGGCTGCATAAAAAGAAATAGATCCCAATAAATCTGTAAATCCCATCCACTTTCCTGAAACTGTAAGATTCTGAGTTTATGACGCAATGAAGAAATGCAGCTTCAAAAATGCAATAAAATCTCATCATGGGAATGTAAGCTTACACTAACAAAATGCTTGGTGGTCCTTGCTTATGGCAAGGCCTAAGAGTCATTGTATGACCTTTTTGCCATGACATCTAGCAACTTAAGATCACGTCATCAGGGCCAATGGTATGACATAGTTAACATCTTTCCTCTCACAACTATCCGGTTGCAGTGTTTGGTTTTAACTGCAGCTTTTAGAGGGCTATCAACCAGGTAAGGTGCTGACAGCGGCCCTACCTGTTGCCACAAGATCATGGATGCTAGTTAAGCCTACCTTTCGGCAGTGATCGTACGGGCACAGCTCTTGGCTATACCTTGAGGTATGAGGTGCAAGATGAAGAAAATGATCACTCAGGATTATAGTAGTAAACTAACTGGTTATGCTATATTAAACAGATAAACAATGGCTGTTTTTCAATTGGTACATCATAGTATATCAACACACCACAGTACAACATTCAATCCTAATAGAGGTATAAAGTATTGCATATGTACAGTACAGACCAAAAGTTTGGACACACCTTCTCATTCAATGAGTTTTCTTTATTTTCAAGACTCTGAAAATTGTAGATTCACATTGAAGGCATCAAAACTATGAATTAAAACATGTTGAATGAAATACTTAAAAAAGTGTGAAACAACTGAAAATATGTCTTATACTCTAGGTTCTTCAAAGTAGCCAACTTTTGCTTTCATTACTACTTTGCACACTCTTGGCATTCTCTTGAATGTCACCTGCTTGATCAGCCGGTACTGTGCCTGTAGATGACACCAGAGTCTAGATGACATGCAGACATGTAAATTTAAGAAGCCTAGGATAGGCTGAATAATAAAGTGGTGAGGCGGTGTATGGAGGTAGAGATATTACCTTATGCTTGCCTTCAGCTAGTGCTCCCTCGCTGTAGCTACTGCATGTATCCCCCAGTGTCTATAAACCTGAGTGATCATTTTCACCTTGCACCTCATATTACAGCTGTTTTTTTTTTTATATGTTCCGCACACGACCTGAGATACAGATTCTGCATTGATTCAAATTTATTCAAACACGGATGAGTTCACCAGATGATAGAATACTTCTGATAGTTTGTATTGAACAGTCATGGCGAACCTTTTACAGGCTGAGTGCCCAAACTGTAGCCCTAAACCCATTTTTTTTTCCGAAGTGCAAACCAATCCTATTATGTAAATAATTGATTTTAATCTTAGGGTACCATCACACTTTAGCGACGCAGCAGCAATCCCACCAGCGATCTGACCTGGTCAGGATCGCTGCTGCGTCGCTACATGGTCGCTGGTGAGCTGTCAAACAGGCAGATCTCACCAGTGACCAGCCCCCAGCCAGCAGCGATGTGCAAGCGACGCTGCGCTTGCACGGAGCCGGCGTCTGGAAGCTGTGGACACTGGTAACTAAAGTAAACATCGGGTATGGTTACCCGATGTTTACCTTAGTTACCAGCGCACACCGCGTGTGCAGGGAGCAGGAGCCGGCACTGGCAGCGTGAGAGCTGCGGAGGCTGGTAACGAAGGTAAATATCAGGTAACCACCTTGGTTACCCGATGTTTACCTTGGTTACAGCTTACCACAGGCTGTCAGACGCCGACTCCTGCTCCCTGCACATCGCTGTCACACACAGCGATGTGTGCTTATCAGCGGGAGAGCAACAATAAAAAAAACGAACCAGGGCTGTGTGTAACGAGCAGCGATCTCACAGCAGGGGCCAGATCGCTGCTCAGTTTCACACACAGCGAGATCGCTAATGAGGTCGCTGCTGCGTCACAAAAAATGTGACTCAGCAGCGATCTCAGTAGCGATCTCACTGTATGTGAAGTACCCCTTACCTTTGCCGTCTTCTCGTCTCCTCAGCAGGGGGCATCACGCTCATGCATGCTTACCACACATTGAAGCTGAGCCCCTGCCCTTTCTAGACACGGCAGTTGGATTGATCTTTCTGGAAAAAAATGCAGCATATTAGACAGATTTTAGCATGGAATGCAATCAGGTGTCACCCTGTAATCCACATCTACATTTCAAAGTCTGAACATCTTGAAATCCCATAAAGATGTGCGAGTTGCTCCCCTCCCCTTTCATTGTGTAGTTATTTCCCCTTCCTGGGCTACTTCTTGGTAAACATGTCCCCCATCCTGATATATATTTCCTACATTCTGGTATATTTATCCGCATCATGGCCCCATCCTGGTAAATATACCTCATCCTGGTAAATGTCCTCCATCCTGGTAAATGTACCTTATTCTGGCATGTTCCCCCATGCTGGCAAATGTACCCCATCCTGACATATTGCCCATCCTTGTAAATGTTCCCCCATCCCGGCATGTCCCCCATTCCTGGTAAATGTCCTCCATCCTGGTAAATGTTCCCAATCCTGGTTAATTTACCTCCTTCCTGGTAAATGTTCCCCCATCCAGAAAATGTCCCCCTTCCTAGCATGTACCATTCCTGGTAAATGTTCCCCTTCCTGGTAAATGTTCCCCTTCCTGGTAAATGTACCCTATTGTGGCATGTTTCCTCCATCCTGGCATGTATGTTTCCTCCATCCTGGCATGCATGTTTCCTCCATCCTGGCATGTATGTTTCATCCATCCTGGCATGCATGCTTCCTCCATCATGGCATGCATGTTTCCTCCATCCTGGCATATATGTTTCCTCCATCCTGGCATGTATGTTTCCTCCATCCTTGCATGTATGTTTCCTCCATCCTGGCATTCATGTTTCCTCCATCCTGGCATGCATGTTTCCTCCATCCTGGCAAGCATGTTTCCTCCATCCTGGCATGTATGTTTCCTCCATCCTGGCATGCATGTTTCCTCCATCCTGGCATGCATGTTTCCTCCATCCTGGCATGCATGTTTCCTCCATCCTGGCATGCATATTTCCTCCATCCTGGCATGTATGTTTCCTCCATCCTGGCATGCATGTTTCCTCCATCCTGGCATGCATGTTTTCCCCATCCTGGCATGCATGTTTCCTCCATCCTGGCATGTATGTTTCCTCCATCCTGGCACGTATGTTTCCTCCATCCTTGCATGCATGTTTCCCCATCCTGGCATGTATCTTTCCTCCATCTTGGCATGTATGTTTCCTCCATCCTTGCATGTATGTTTCCTCCATCCTGGCATGCATGTTTCCTCCATCCTGGCATGTATGTTTCCTCCATCCTGGCATGCATGTTTCCCCATCCTGGCATGCATGTTTCCTCCATCCTGGCATGTATGTTTCCTCCATCCTGGCATGTATGTTTCCTCCATCCTGGCATGCATGTTTCCTCCATCCTGGCATGCATGTTTCCTCCATCCTGGCATGCATTGTTCCCCATCCTGGCATGCATGTTTCCTCCATCCAGGCATGCATGTTTCCTCCATCCTGGCATGCATATTTCCTCCATCCTGGCATGTATGTTTCCTCCATCCTGGCATGCATGTTTCCTCCATCCTGGCATGCATATTTTCCCCATCCTGGCATGCATGTTTCCTCCATCCTGGCATGTATGTTTCCTCCATCCTGGCATGTATGTTTCCTCCATCCTTGCATGCATGTTTCCCCATCCTGGCATGTATGTTTCCTCCGTCTTGGCATGTATGTTTCCTCCATCCTTGCATGTATGTTTCCTCCATCCTGGCATGCATGTTTCCTCCATCCTGGCATGTATGTTTCCTCCATCCTGGCATGCATGTTTCCTCCATCCTGGCATGTATGTTTCCTCCATCCTGGCATGTATGTTTCCTCCTTCCTTGCATGTATGTTTCCTCCATCCTGGCATGCATGTTTCCTCCATCCTGGCATGCATGTTTCCTCCATCCTGGCATGCATGTTTCCTCCATCCTGGCATGCATTGTTTCCCATCCTGGCATGCATGTTTCCTCCATCCTGGCATGCATTGTTCCCCATCATGGTATGCATGTTTCCTCCATCCTGGCATGTATGTTTCCCCCATCCTGGCATGTATGTTTCCTCCATCCTTGCATGTATGTTTCCTCCATCCTGGCATGCATGTTTCCTCCATCCTGGCATGCATGTTTCCTCCATCCTGGCATGTATGTTTCCTCCATCCTGGCAAGCATGTTTCCTCCATCCTGGCATGTATGTTTCCTCCATCCTGGCATGCATGTTTCCTCCATCCTGGCATGCATGTTTCCTCCATCCTGGCATGCATTGTTCCCCATCCTGGCATGCATGTTTCCTCCATCCAGGCATGCATGTTTCCTCCATCCTGGCATGCATATTTCCTCCATCCTGGCATGTATGTTTCCTCCATCCTGGCATGCATGTTTCCTCCATCCTGGCATGCATGTTTTCCCCATCCTGGCATGCATGTTTCCTCCATCCTGGCATGTATGTTTCCTCCATCCTGGCATGTATGTTTCCTCCATCCTTGCATGAATGTTTCCCCATCCTGGCATGTATGTTTCCTCCGTCTTGGCATGTATGTTTCCTCCATCCTTGCATGTATGTTTCCTCCATCCTGGCATGCATGTTTCCTCCATCCTGGCATGTATGTTTCCTCCATCCTGGCATGCATGTTTCCTCCATCCTGGCATGTATGTTTCCTCCATCCTGGCATGTATGTTTCCTCCTTCCTTGCATGTATGTTTCCTCCATCCTGGCATGCATGTTTCCTCCATCCTGGCATGCATGTTTCCTCCATCCTGGCATGCATGTTTCTTCCATCCTGGCATGCATTGTTTCCCATCCTGGCATGCATGTTTCCTCCATCCTGGCATGTATGTTTCCCCCATCCTGGCATGTATGTTTCCTCCATCCTTGCATGTATGTTTCCTCCATCCTGGCATGCATGTTTCCTCCATCCTGGCATGCATGTTTCCTCCATCCTGGCATGTATGTTTCCTCCATCCTGGCAAGCATGTTTCCTCCATCCTGGCATGTATGTTTCCTCCATCCTGGCATGCATGTTTCCTCCATCCTGGCATGTATGTTTCCTCCATCCTGGCATGTATGTTTCCTCCATCCTGGCATGTATGTTTCCTCCATCCAGGCATGCATGTTTCCTCCATCCTGGCATGCATGTTTCCTCCATACTGGCATGTATGTTTCCTCCATCCTGGCATGCATGTTTCCTCCATCCTGGCATGTATGTTTCCTCCATCCTGGCATGCATATTTCCTCCATCCTGGCATGCATGTTTTCCCCATCCTGGCATGCATGTTTCCTCCATCCTGGCATGTATGTTTCCTCCATCCTGGCATGTATGTTTCCTCCATCCTTGCATGCATGTTTCCCCATCCTGGCATGTATGTTTCCTCCATCTTGGCATGTATGTTTCCTCCATCCTTGCATATATGTTTCTTCCATCCTGGCATGCATGTTTCCTCCATCCTGGCATGTATGTTTCCTCCATCCTGGCATGCATGTTTCCCCATCCTGGCATGCATGTTTCCCCATCCTGGCATGCATGTTTCCTCCATCCTGGCATGTATGTTTCCTCCATCCTGGCATGTATGTTTCCTCCATCCTGGCATGCATGTTTCCTCCATCCTGGCATGCATGTTTCCTCCATCCTGGCATGCATTGTTCCCCATCCTGGCATGCATGTTTCCTCCATCCTGGCATGCATGTTTCCTCCATCCTGGCATGCATATTTCCTCCATCCTGGCATGTATGTTTCCTCCATCCTGGCATGCTTGTTTCCTCCATCCTGGCATGCATGTTTTCCCCATCCTGGCATGCATATTTCCTCCATCCTGGCATGTATGTTTCCTCCATCCTGGCATGTATGTTTCCTCCATCCTTGCATGCATGTTTCCCCATCCTGGCATGTATGTTTCCTCCGTCTTGGCATGTATGTTTCCTCCATCCTTGCATGTATGTTTCCTCCATCCTGGCATGCATGTTTCCTCCATCCTGGCATGTATGTTTCCTCCATCCTGGCATGCATGTTTCCTCCATCCTGGCATGTATGTTTCCTCCATCCTGGCATGTATGTTTCCTCCTTCCTTGCATGTATGTTTCCTCCATCCTGGCATGCATGTTTCCTCCATCCTGGCATGCATGTTTCCTCCATCCTGGCATGCATGTTTCCTCCATCCTGGCATGCATTGTTTCCCATCCTGGCATGCATGTTTCCTCCATCCTGGCATGCATTGTTCCCCATCATGGTATGCATGTTTCCTCCATCCTGGCATGTATGTTTCCCCCATCCTGGCATGCATTGTTCCCCATCATGGTATGCATGTTTCCTCCATCCTGGCATGCATGTTTCCCCATCCTGGCATGTATGTTTCCTCCATCCTTGCATATATGTTTCTTCCATCCTGGCATGCATGTTTCCTCCATCCTGGCATGTATGTTTCCTCCATCCTGGCATGCATGTTTCCCCATCCTGGCATGCATGTTTCCCCATCCTGGCATGCATGTTTCCTCCATCCTGGCATGTATGTTTCCTCCATCCTGGCATGTATGTTTCCTCCATCCTGGCATGTATGTTTCCTCCATCCTGGCAAGCATGTTTCCTCCATCCTGGCATGTATGTTTCCTCCATCCTGGCATGCATGTTTCCTCCATCCTGGCATGTATGTTTCCTCCATCCTGGCATGTATGTTTCCTCCATCCTGGCATGTATGTTTCCTCCATCCAGGCATGCATGTTTCCTCCATCCTGGCATGCATGTTTCCTCCATACTGGCATGTATGTTTCCTCCATCCTGGCATGCATGTTTCCTCCATCCTGGCATGTATGTTTCCTCCATCCTGGCATGCATATTTCCTCCATCCTGGCATGCATGTTTTCCCCATCCTGGCATGCATGTTTCCTCCATCCTGGCATGTATGTTTCCTCCATCCTGGCATGTATGTTTCCTCCATCCTGGCATGCATGTTTCCCCATCCTGGCATGTATGTTTCCTCCATCCTGGCATGCATGTTTCCTCCATCCTGGCATGCATTGTTCCACATCCTGGCATGCAGGTTTCCTCCATCCTGGCATGTATGTTTCCCCCATCCTGGCATGTATGTTTCCTCCATCCTTGCATGTATGTTTCCTCCATCCTGGCATGCATGTTTCCTCCATCCTGGCATGCATGTTTCCTCCATCCTGGCATGTATGTTTCCTCCATCCTGGCAAGCATGTTTCCTCCATCCTGGCATGTATGTTTCCTCCATCCTGGCATGCATGTTTCCTCCATCCTGGCATGCATGTTTCCTCCATCCTGGCATGCATATTTCCTCCATCCTGGCATGTATGTTTCCTCCATCCTGGCATGCATGTTTCCTCCATCCTGGCATGCATGTTTTCCCCATCCTGGCATGCATGTTTCCTCCATCCTGGCATGTATGTTTCCTCCATCCTGGCATGTATGTTTCCTCCTTCCTTGCATGTATGTTTCCTCCATCCTGGCATGCATGTTTCCTCCATCCTGGCATGCATGTTTTCTCCATCCTGGCATGCATGTTTCCTCCATCCTGGCATGGATTGTTTCCCATCCTGGCATGCATGTTTCCTCCATCCTGGCATGCATTGTTCCCCATCATGGTATGCATGTTTCCTCCATCCTGGCATTATGTTTCCCCCATCCTGGCATGTATGTTTCCTCCATCCTTGCATGTATGTTTCCTCCATCCTGGCATGCATGTTTCCTCCATCCTGGCAAGCATGTTTTCTCCATCCTGGCATGTATGTTTCCTCCATCCTGGCATGCATGTTTCCTCCATCCTGGCATGCATGTTTCCTCCATCCTGGCATGTATGTTTCCTCCATCCTGGCATGTATGTTTCCTCCATCCAGGCATGCATGTTTCCTCCATCCTGGCATGCATGTTTCCTCCATACTGGCATGTATGTTTCCTCCATCCTGGCATGCATGTTTCCTCCATCCTGGCATGTATGTTTCCTCCATCCTGGCATGCATGTTTCCTCCATCCTGGCATGCATTGTTCCCCATCCTGGCATGCATGTTTCCTCCATCCTGGCATGCATGTTTCCTCCATCCTGGCATGCATATTTCCTCCATCCTGGCATGTATGTTTCCTCCATCCTGGCATGCATGTTTCCTCCATCCTGGCATGCATGTTTTCCCCATCCTGGCATGCATGTTTCCTCCATCCTGGCATGTATGTTTCCTCCATCCTGGCATGTATGTTTCCTCCATCCTTGCATGCATGTTTCCCCATCCTGGCATGTATGTTTCCTCCGTCTTGGCATGTATGTTTCCTCCATCCTTGCATGTATGTTTCCTCCATCCTGGCATGCATGTTTCCTCCATCCTGGCATGTATGTTTCCTCCATCCTGGCATGTATGTTTCCTCCTTCCTTGCATGTATGTTTCCTCCATCCTGGCATGCATGTTTCCTCCATCCTGGCATGCATGTTTCCTCCATCCTTGCATGCATGTTTCCTCCATCCTGGCATGGATTGTTTCCCATCCTGGCATGCATGTTTCCTCCATCCTGGCATGCATTGTTCCCCATCATGGTATGCATGTTTCCTCCATCCTGGCATTATGTTTCCCCCATCCTGGCATGTATGATTCCTCCATCCTTGCATGTATGTTTCCTCCATCCTGGCATGCATGTTTCCCCCATCCTGGCATGCATGTTTCCTCCATCCTGGCATGTATGTTTCCTCCATCCTGGCAAGCATGTTTTCTCCATCCTGGCATGTATGTTTCCTCCATCCTGGCATGCATGTTTCCTCCATCCTGGCATGCATGTTTCCTCCATCCTGGCATGTATGTTTCCTCCATCCTGGCATGTATGTTTCCTCCATCCAGGCATGCATGTTTCCTCCATCCTGGCATGCATGTTTCCTCCATACTGGCATGTATGTTTCCTCCATCCTGGCATGCATGTTTCCTCCATCCTGGCATGTATGTTTCCTCCATCCTGGCATGCATATTTCCTCCATCCTGGCATGCATGTTTCCCCATCCTGGCATGTATGTTTCCTCCATCTTGGCATGTATGTTTCCTCCATCCTTGCATGCATGTTTCCCCATCCTGGCATGTATGTTTCCTCCATCTTGGCATGTATGTTTCCTCCATCCTTGCATATATGTTTCTTCCATCCTGGCATGCATGTTTCCTCCATCCTGGCATGTATGTTTCCTCCATCCTGGCATGCATGTTTCCCCATCCTGGCATGCATGTTTCCTCCATCCTGGCATGTATGTTTCCTCCATCCTGGCATGTATGTTTCCTCCATCCTGGCATGCATGTTTCCTCCATCCTGGCATGCATGTTTCCTCCATCCTGGCATGCATTGTTCCCCATCCTGGCATGCATGTTTCCTCCATCCAGGCATGCATGTTTCCTCCATCCTGGCATGCATATTTCCTCCATCCTGGCATGTATGTTTCCTCCATCCTGGCATGCATGTTTCCTCCATCCTGGCATGCATGTTTTCCCCATCCTGGCATGCATGTTTCCTCCATCCTGGCATGTATGTTTCCTCCATCCTGGCATGTATGTTTCCTCCATCCTTGCATGCATGTTTCCCCATCCTGGCATGTATGTTTCCTCCGTCTTGGCATGTATGTTTCCTCCATCCTTGCATGTATGTTTCCTCCATCCTGGCATGCATGTTTCCTCCATCCTGGCATGTATGTTTCCTCCATCCTGGCATGCATGTTTCCTCCATCCTGGCATGTATGTTTCCTCCATCCTGGCATGTATGTTTCCTCCTTCCTTGCATGTATGTTTCCTCCATCCTGGCATGCATGTTTCCTCCATCCTGGCATGCATGTTTCCTCCATCCTGGCATGCATGTTTCCTCCATCCTGGCATGCATTGTTTCCCATCCTGGCATGCATGTTTCCTCCATCCTGGCATGCATTGTTCCCCATCATGGTATGCATGTTTCCTCCATCCTGGCATGTATGTTTCCCCCATCCTGGCATGTATGTTTCCTCCATCCTTGCATGTATGTTTCCTCCATCCTGGCATGCATGTTTCTCCATCCTGGCATGCATGTTTCCTCCATCCTGGCATGTATGTTTCCTCCATCCTGGCAAGCATGTTTCCTCCATCCTGGCATGTATGTTTCCTCCATCCTGGCATGCATGTTTCCTCCATCCTGGCATGCATGTTTCCTCCATCCTGGCATGCATTGTTCCCCATCCTGGCATGCATGTTTCCTCCATCCAGGCATGCATGTTTCCTCCATCCTGGCATGCATATTTCCTCCATCCTGGCATGTATTTTCCTCCATCCTGGCATGCATGTTTCCTCCATCCTGGCATGCATGTTTTCCCCATCCTGGCATGCATGTTTCCTCCATCCTGGCATGTATGTTTCCTCCATCCTGGCATGTATGTTTCCTCCATCCTTGCATGCATGTTTCCCCATCCTGGCATGTATGTTTCCTCCGTCTTGGCATGTATGTTTCCTCCATCCTTGCATGTATGTTTCCTCCATCCTGGCATGCATGTTTCCTCCATCCTGGCATGTATGTTTCCTCCATCCTGGCATGCATGTTTCCTCCATCCTGGCATGTATGTTTCCTCCATCCTGGCATGTATGTTTCCTCCTTCCTTGCATGTATGTTTCCTCCATCCTGGCATGCATGTTTCCTCCATCCTGGCATGCATGTTTCCTCCATCCTGGCATGCATGTTTCCTCCATCCTGGCATGCATTGTTTCCCATCCTGGCATGCATGTTTCCTCCATCCTGGCATGCATTGTTCCCCATCATGGTATGCATGTTTCCTCCATCCTGGCATGTATGTTTCCCCCATCCTGGCATGTATGTTTCCTCCATCCTTGCATGTATGTTTCCTCCATCCTGGCATGCATGTTTCCTCCATCCTGGCATGCATGTTTCCTCCATCCTGGCATGTATGTTTCCTCCATCCTGGCAAGCATGTTTCCTCCATCCTGGCATGTATGTTTCCTCCATCCTGGCATGCATGTTTCCTCCATCCTGGCATGTATGTTTCCTCCATCCTGGCATGTATGTTTCCTCAATCCTGGCATGTATGTTTCCTCCATCCAGGCATGCATGTTTCCTCCATCCTGGCATGCATGTTTCCTCCATACTGGCATGTATGTTTCCTCCATCCTGGCATGCATGTTTCCTCCATCCTGGCATGTATGTTTCCTCCATCCTGGCATGCATATTTCCTCCATCCTGGCATGCATGTTTTCCCCATCCTGGCATGCATGTTTCCTCCATCCTGGCATGTATGTTTCCTCCATCCTGGCATGTATGTTTCCTCCATCCTTGCATGCATGTTTCCCCATCCTGGCATGTATGTTTCCTCCATCTTGGCATGTATGTTTCCTCCATCCTTGCATATATGTTTCTTCCATCCTGGCATGCATGTTTCCTCCATCCTGGCATGTATGTTTCCTCCATCCTGGCATGCATGTTTCCCCATCCTGGCATGCATGTTTCCCCATCCTGGCATGCATGTTTCCTCCATCCTGGCATGTATGTTTCCTCCTTCCTGGCATGTATGTTTCCTCCATCCTGGCATGCATGTTTCCTCCATCCTGGCATGCATGTTTCCTCCATCCTGGCATGCATTGTTCCCCATCCTGGCATGCATGTTTCCTCCATCCTGGCATGCATGTTTCCTCCATCCTGGCATGCATATTTCCTCCATCCTGGCATGTATGTTTCCTCCATCCTGGCATGCATGTTTCCTCCATCCTGGCATGCATGTTTTCCCCATCCTGGCATGCATATTTCCTCCATCCTGGCATGTATGTTTCCTCCATCCTGGCATGTATGTTTCCTCCATCCTTGCATGCATGTTTCCCCATCCTGGCATGTATGTTTCCTCCGTCTTGGCATGTATGTTTCCTCCATCCTTGCATGTATGTTTCCTCCATCCTGGCATGCATGTTTCCTCCATCCTGGCATGTATGTTTCCTCCATCCTGGCATGCATGTTTCCTCCATCCTGGCATGTATGTTTCCTCCATCCTGGCATGTATGTTTCCTCCTTCCTTGCATGTATGTTTCCTCCATCCTGGCATGCATGTTTCCTCCATCCTGGCATGCATGTTTCCTCCATCCTGGCATGCATGTTTCCTCCATCCTGGCATGCATTGTTTCCCATCCTGGCATGCATGTTTCCTCCATCCTGGCATGCATTGTTCCCCATCATGGTATGCATGTTTCCTCCATCCTGGCATGTATGTTTCCCCCATCCTGGCATGCATTGTTCCCCATCATGGTATGCATGTTTCCTCCATCCTGGCATGCATGTTTCCCCATCCTGGCATGTATGTTTCCTCCATCCTTGCATATATGTTTCTTCCATCCTGGCATGCATGTTTCCTCCATCCTGGCATGTATGTTTCCTCCATCCTGGCATGCATGTTTCCCCATCCTGGCATGCATGTTTCCCCATCCTGGCATGCATGTTTCCTCCATCCTGGCATGTATGTTTCCTCCATCCTGGCATGTATGTTTCCTCCATCCTGGCATGTATGTTTCCTCCATCCTGGCAAGCATGTTTCCTCCATCCTGGCATGTATGTTTCCTCCATCCTGGCATGCATGTTTCCTCCATCCTGGCATGTATGTTTCCTCCATCCTGGCATGTATGTTTCCTCCATCCTGGCATGTATGTTTCCTCCATCCAGGCATGCATGTTTCCTCCATCCTGGCATGCATGTTTCCTCCATACTGGCATGTATGTTTCCTCCATCCTGGCATGCATGTTTCCTCCATCCTGGCATGTATGTTTCCTCCATCCTGGCATGCATATTTCCTCCATCCTGGCATGCATGTTTTCCCCATCCTGGCATGCATGTTTCCTCCATCCTGGCATGTATGTTTCCTCCATCCTGGCATGTATGTTTCCTCCATCCTTGCATGCATGTTTCCCCATCCTGGCATGTATGTTTCCTCCATCTTGGCATGTATGTTTCCTCCATCCTTGCATATATGTTTCTTCCATCCTGGCATGCATGTTTCCTCCATCCTGGCATGTATGTTTCCTCCATCCTGGCATGCATGTTTCCCCATCCTGGCATGCATGTTTCCTCCATCCTGGCATGTATGTTTCCTCCATCCTGGCATGTATGTTTCCTCCATCCTGGCATGTATGTTTCCTCCATCCTGGCATGCATTGTTCCCCATCCTGGCATGCATGTTTCCTCCATCCTGGCATGCATTGTTCCACATCCTGGCATGCAGGTTTCCTCCATCCTGGCATGTATGTTTCCCCCATCCTGGCATGTATGTTTCCTCCATCCTTGCATGTATGTTTCCTCCATCCTGGCATGCATGTTTCCTCCATCCTGGCATGCATGTTTCCTCCATCCTGGCATGTATGTTTCCTCCATCCTAGCAAGCATGTTTCCTCCATCCTGGCATGTATGTTTCCTCCATCCTGGCATGCATGTTTCCTCCATCCTGGCATGCATGTTTCCTCCATCCTGGCATACATATTTCCTCCATCCTGGCATGTATGTTTCCTCCATCCTGGCATGCATGTTTCCTCCATCCTGGCATGCATGTTTTCCCCATCCTGGCATGCATGTTTCCTCCATCCTGGCATGTATGTTTCCTCCATCCTGGCATGTATGTTTCCTCCTTCCTTGCATGTATGTTTCCTCCATCCTGGCATGCATGTTTCCTGCATCATGGCATGCATGTTTTCTCCATCCTGGCATGCATGTTTCCTCCATCCTGGCATGGATTGTTTCCCATCCTGGCATGCATGTTTCCTCCATCCTGGCATGCATTGTTCCCCATCATGGTATGCATGTTTCCTCCATCCTGGCATTATGTTTCCCCCATCCTGGCATGTATGTTTCCTCCATCCTTGCATGTATGTTTCCTCCATCCTGGCATGCATGTTTCCTCCATCCTGGCAAGCATGTTTTCTCCATCCTGGCATGTATGTTTCCTCCATCCTGGCATGCATGTTTCCTCCATCCTGGCATGCATGTTTCCTCCATCCTGGCATGTATGTTTCCTCCATCCTGGCATGTATGTTTCCTCCATCCAGGCATGCATGTTTCCTCCATCCTGGCATGCATGTTTCCTCCATACTGGCATGTATGTTTCCTCCATCCTGGCATGCATGTTTCCTCCATCCTGGCATGTATGTTTCCTCCATCCTGGCATGCATGTTTCCTCCATCCTGGCATGCATTGTTCCCCATCCTGGCATGCATGTTTCCTCCATCCTGGCATGCATGTTTCCTCCATCCTGGCATGCATATTTCCTCCATCCTGGCATGTATGTTTCCTCCATCCTGGCATGCATGTTTCCTCCATCCTGGCATGCATGTTTTCCCCATCCTGGCATGCATGTTTCCTCCATCCTGGCATGTATGTTTCCTCCATCCTGGCATGTATGTTTCCTCCATCCTTGCATGCATGTTTCCCCATCCTGGCATGTATGTTTCCTCCGTCTTGGCATGTATGTTTCCTCCATCCTTGCATGTATGTTTCCTCCATCCTGGCATGCATGTTTCCTCCATCCTGGCATGTATGTTTCCTCCATCCTGGCATGCATGTTTCCTCCATCCTGGCATGTATGTTTCCTCCATCCTGGCATGTATTTTTCCTCCTTCCTTGCATGTATGTTTCCTCCATCCTGGCATGCATGTTTCCTCCATCCTGGCATGCATGTTTCCTCCATCCTTGCATGTATGTTTCCTCCATCCTGGCATGCATGTTTCCTCCATCCTGGCATGCATGTTTCCTCCATCCTGGCATGTATGTTTCCTCCATCCTGGCAAGCATGTTTTCTCCATCCTGGCATGTATGTTTCCTCCATCCTGGCATGCATGTTTCCTCCATCCTGGCATGCATCTTTCCTCCATCCTGGCATGTATGTTTCCTCCATCCTGGCATGTATGTTTCCTCCATCCAGGCATGCATGTTTCCTCCATCCTGGCATGCATGTTTCCTCCATACTGGCATGTATGTTTCCTCCATCCTGGCATGCATGTTTCCTCCATCCTGGCATGTATGTTTCCTCCATCCTGGCATGCATATTTCCTCCATCCTGGCATGCATGTTTTCCCCATCCTGGCATGCATGTTTCCTCCATCCTGGCATGTATGTTTCCTCCATCCTGGCATGTATGTTTCCTCCATCCTTGCATGCATGTTTCCCCATCCTGGCATGTATGTTTCCTCCATCTTGGCATGTATGTTTCCTCCATCCTTGCATATATGTTTCTTCCATCCTGACATGCATGTTTCCTCCATCCTGGCATGTATGTTTCCTCCTTCCTGGCATGCATGTTTCCCCATCCTGGCATGCATGTTTCCCCATCCTGGCATGCATGTTTCCTCCATCCTGGCATGTATGTTTTCTCCATCCTGGCATGTATGTTTCCTCCATCCTGGCATTCATGTTTCCTCCATCCTGGCATGCATGTTTCCTCCATCCTGGCATGCATTGTTCCCCATCCTGGCATGCATGTTTCCTCCATCCTGGCATGCATGTTTCCTCCATCCTGGCATGCATGTTTCCTCCATCCTGGCATGTATGTTTCCTCCATCCTAGCAAGCATGTTTCCTCCATCCTGGCATGTATGTTTCCTCCATCCTGGCATGCATGTTTCCTCCATCCTGGCATGCATGTTTCCTCCATCCTGGCATGCATATTTCCTCCATCCTGGCATGTATGTTTCCTCCATCCTGGCATGCATGTTTCCTCCATCCTGGCATGCATGTTTTCCCCATCCTGGCATGCATGTTTCCTCCATCCTGGCATGTATGTTTCCTCCATCCTGGCATGTATGTTTCCTCCTTCCTTGCATGTATGTTTCCTCCATCCTGGCATGCATGTTTCCTGCATCATGGCATGCATGTTTTCTCCATCCTGGCATGCATGTTTCCTCCATCCTGGCATGGATTGTTTCCCATCCTGGCATGCATGTTTCCTCCATCCTGGCATGCATTGTTCCCCATCATGGTATGCATGTTTCCTCCATCCTGGCATTATGTTTCCCCCATCCTGGCATGTATGTTTCCTCCATCCTTGCATGTATGTTTCCTCCATCCTGGCATGCATGTTTCCTCCATCCTGGCAAGCATGTTTTCTCCATCCTGGCATGTATGTTTCCTCCATCCTGGCATGCATGTTTCCTCCATCCTGGCATGCATGTTTCCTCCATCCTGGCATGTATGTTTCCTCCATCCTGGCATGTATGTTTCCTCCATCCAGGCATGCATGTTTCCTCCATCCTGGCATGCATGTTTCCTCCATACTGGCATGTATGTTTCCTCCATCCTGGCATGCATGTTTCCTCCATCCTGGCATGTATGTTTCCTCCATCCTGGCATGCATGTTTCCTCCATCCTGGCATGCATTGTTCCCCATCCTGGCATGCATGTTTCCTCCATCCTGGCATGCATGTTTCCTCCATCCTGGCATGCATATTTCCTCCATCCTGGCATGTATGTTTCCTCCATCCTGGCATGCATGTTTCCTCCATCCTGGCATGCATGTTTTCCCCATCCTGGCATGCATGTTTCCTCCATCCTGGCATGTATGTTTCCTCCATCCTGGCATGTATGTTTCCTCCATCCTTGCATGCATGTTTCCCCATCCTGGCATGTATGTTTCCTCCGTCTTGGCATGTATGTTTCCTCCATCCTTGCATGTATGTTTCCTCCATCCTGGCATGCATGTTTCCTCCATCCTGGCATGTATGTTTCCTCCATCCTGGCATGCATGTTTCCTCCATCCTGGCATGTATGTTTCCTCCATCCTGGCATGTATGTTTCCTCCTTCCTTGCATGTATGTTTCCTCCATCCTGGCATGCATGTTTCCTCCATCCTGGCATGCATGTTTCCTCCATCCTTGCATGCATGTTTCCTCCATCCTGGCATGGATTGTTTCCCATCCTGGCATGCATGTTTCCTCCATCCTGGCATGCATTGTTCCCCATCATGGTATGCATGTTTCCTCCATCCTGGCATTATGTTTCCCCCATCCTGGCATGTATGTTTCCTCCATCCTTGCATGTATGTTTCCTCCATCCTGGCATGCATGTTTCCTCCATCCTGGCATGCATGTTTCCTCCATCCTGGCATGTATGTTTCCTCCATCCTGGCAAGCATGTTTTCTCCATCCTGGCATGTATGTTTCCTCCATCCTGGCATGCATGTTTCCTCCATCCTGGCATGCATGTTTCCTCCATCCTGGCATGTATGTTTCCTCCATCCTGGCATGTATGTTTCCTCCATCCAGGCATGCATGTTTCCTCCATCCTGGCATGCATGTTTCCTCCATACTGGCATGTATGTTTCCTCCATCCTGGCATGCATGTTTCCTCCATCCTGGCATGTATGTTTCCTCCATCCTGGCATGCATATTTCCTCCATCCTGGCATGCATGTTTTCCCCATCCTGGCATGCATGTTTCCTCCATCCTGGCATGTATGTTTCCTCCATCCTGGCATGTATGTTTCCTCCATCCTTGCATGCATGTTTCCCCATCCTGGCATGTATGTTTCCTCCATCTTGGCATGTATGTTTCCTCCATCCTTGCATATATGTTTCTTCCATCCTGGCATGCATGTTTCCTCCATCCTGGCATGTATGTTTCCTCCATCCTGGCATGCATGTTTCCCCATCCTGGCATGCATGTTTCCCCATCCTGGCATGCATGTTTCCTCCATCCTGGCATGTATGTTTTCTCCATCCTGGCATGTATGTTTCCTCCATCCTGGCATTCATGTTTCCTCCATCCTGGCATGCATGTTTCCTCCATCCTGGCATGCATTGTTCCCCATCCTGGCATGCATGTTTCCTCCATCCTGGCATGCATGTTTCCTCCATCCTGGCATGCATATTTCCTCCATCCTGGCATGTATGTTTCCTCCATCCTGGCATGCATGTTTCCTCCATCCTGGCATGCATGTTTTCCCCATCCTGGCATGCATGTTTCCTCCATCCTGGCATGTATGTTTCCTCCATCCTGGCATGTATGTTTCCTCCATCCTTGCATGCATGTTTCCCCATCCTGGCATGTATGTTTCCTCCATCTTGGCATGTATGTTTCCTCCATCCTTGCATATATGTTTCTTCCATCCTGGCATGCATGTTTCCTCCATCCTGGCATGTATGTTTCCTCCATCCTGGCATGCATGTTTCCCCATCCTGGCATGCATGTTTCCCCATCCTGGCTTGAATGTTTCCTCCATCTTGGCATGTATGTTTCCTCCATCCTGGCATGTATGTTTCCTCCATCCTGGCATGCATGTTTCCTCCATCCTGGCATGCATGTTTCCTCCATCCTGGCATGCATTGTTCCCCATCCTGGCATGCATGTTTCCTCCATCCTGGCATGCATGTTTCCTCCATCCTGGCATGCATATTTCCTCCATCCTGGCATGTATGTTTCCTCCATCCTGGCATGCATGTTTCCTCCATCCTGGCATGCATGTTTTCCCCATCCTGGCATGCATGTTTCCTCCATCCTGGCATTTATGTTTCCTCCATCCTGGCATGTATGTTTCCTCCATCCTTGCATGCATGTTTCCCCATCCTGGCATGTATGTTTCCTCCGTCTTGGCATGTATGTTTCCTCCATCCTTGCATGTATGTTTCCTCCATCCTGGCATGCATGTTTCCTCCATCCTGGCATGTACAGTTAGGTCCAGAAATATTTGGACAGTGACACAATTTTCGCGAGTTGGGCTCTGCATGCCACCACATTGGATTTGAAATGAAACCTCTACAACAGAATTCAAGTGCAGATTGTAACGTTTAATTTGAAGGTTTGAACAAAAATATCTGATAGAAATTGTAGGAATTGTACACATTTCTTTACAAACACTCCACATTTTAGGAGGTCAAAAGTAATTGGACAAATAAACCAAATCCAAACAAAATATTTTTATTTTCAATATTTTGTTGCGAATCCTTTGGAGGCAATCACTGCCTTAAGTCTGGAACCCATGGACATCACCAAACGCTGGGGTTCCTCCTTCTTAATGCTTTGCCAGGCCTTTACAGCCGCAGCCTTCAGGTCTTGCTTGTTTGTGGGTCTTTCCGTCTTAAGTCTGGATTTGAGCAAGTGAAATGCATGCTCAATTGGGTTAAGATCTGGTGATTGACTTGGCCATTGCAGAATGTTCCACTTTTTTGCACTCATGAACTCCTGGGTAGCTTTGGCTGTATGCTTGGGGTCATTGTCCATCTGTACTATGAAGCACCGTCCGATCAACTTTGCGGCATTTGGCTGAATCTGGGCTGAAAGTATATCCCGGTACACTTCAGAATTCATCCGGCTACTCTTGTCTGCTGTTATGTCATCAATAAACACAAGTGACCCAGTGCCATTGAAAGCCATGCATGCCCATGCCATCACGTTTCCTCCACCATGTTTTACAGAGGATGTGGTATGCCTTGGATCATGTGCCGTTCCCTTTCTTCTCCAAACTTTTTTCTTCCCATCATTCTGGTACAGGTTGATCTTTGTCTCATCTGTCCATAGAATACTTTTCCAGAACTGAGCTGGCTTCATGAGGTGTTTTTCAGCAAATTTAACTCTGGCCTGTCTATTTTTGGAATTGATGATTTGTTTGCATCTAGATGTGAACCCTTTGTATTTACTTTCATGGAGTCTTCTCTTTACTGTTGACTTAGAGACAGATACACCTACTTCACTGAGAGTGTTCTGGACTTCAGTTGATGTTGTGAACGGGTTCTTCTTCACCAAAGAAAGTATGCAGCGATCATCCACCACTGTTGTCATCCGTGGACGCCCAGGCCTTTTTGAGTTCCCAAGCTCACCAGTCAATTCCTTTTTTCTCAGAATGTACCCGACTGTTGATTTTGCTACTCCAAGCATGTCTGCTATCTCTCTGATGGATTTTTTCTTTTTTTTCAGCCTCGGGATGTTCTGCTTCACCTCAATTGAGAGTTCCTTAGACCGCATGTTGTCTGGTCACAGCAACAGCTTCCTAATGCAAAACCACACACCTGTAATCAACCCCAGACCTTTTAACTACTTCATTGATTACAGGTTAACGAGGGAGATGCCTTCAGAGTTAATTGCAGCCCTTAGAGTCCCTTGTCCAATTACTTTTGGTCCCTTGAAAAAGAGGAGGCTATGCATTACAGAGCTATGATTCCTAAACCCTTTCTCCGATTTGGATGTGAAAACTCTCATATTGCAGCTGGGAGTGTGCACTTTCAGCCCATATTATATATATAATTGTATTTCTGAACATGTTTTTGTAAACAGCTAAAATAACAAAACTTGTGTCACTGTCCAAATATTTCTGGACCTAACTGTATGTTTCCTCCATCCTGGCATGCATGTTTCCTCCATCCTGGCATGTATGTTTCCTCCATCCTGGCATGTATGTTTCCTCCTTCCTTGCATGTATGTTTCCTCCATCCTGGCATGCATGTTTCCTCCATCCTGGCATGTATGTTTCCTCCATCCTGGCATGCATGTTTCCTCCATCCTGGCATGTATGTTTCCTCCATCCAGGCATGCATGATTCCTCCATCCTGGCATGCATGTTTCCTCCATACTGGCATGTATGTTTCCTCCATCCTGGCATGCATGTTTCCTCCATCCTGGCATGTATGTTTCCTCCATCCTGGCATGCATATTTCCTCCATCCTGGCATGCATGTTTTCCCCATCCTGGCATGCATGTTTCCTCCATCCTGGCATGTATGTTTCCTCCATCCTGGCATGTATGTTTCCTCCATCCTTGCATGCATGTTTCCCCATCCTGGCATGTATGTTTCCTCCATCTTGGCATGTATGTTTCCTCCATCCTTGCATATATGTTTCTTCCATCCTGGCATGCATGTTTCCTCCATCCTGGCATGTATGTTTCCTCCATTCTGGCATGCATGTTTCCCCATCCTGGCATGCATGTTTCCTCCATCCTGGCATGTATGTTTCCTCCATCCTGGCATGTATGTTTCCTCCATCCTGGCATGTATGTTTCCTCCATCCTGGCATGCATTGTTCCCCATCCTGGCATGCATGTTTCCTCCATCCTGGCATGCATTGTTCCACATCCTGGCATGCATGTTTCCTCCATCCTGGCATGTATGTTTCCCCCATCCTGGCATGTATGTTTCCTCCATCCTTGCATGTATGTTTCCTCCATCCTGGCATGCATGTTTCCTCCATCCTGGCATGCATGTTTCCTCCATCCTGGCATGTATGTTTCCTCCATCTTGGCAAGCATGTTTCCTCCATCCTGGCATGTATGTTTCCTCCATCCTGGCATGTATGTTTCCTCCATCCTGGCATGTATGTTTCCTCCATCCTGGCATGTATGTTTCCTCCATCCTGGCATGTATGTTTCCTCCATCCTGGCATGTATGTTTCCTCCATCCTGGCATGCATGTTTCCTCCATCCTGGCATGCATGTTTCCTCCATACTGGCATGTATGTTTCCTCCATCCTGGCATGCATGTTTCCTCTATCCTGGCATGTATGTTTCCTCCATCCTGGCATGCATATTTCCTCCATCCTGGCATGCATGTTTTCCCCATCCTGGCATGCATGTTTCCTCCATCCTGGCATGAATGTTTCCTCCATCCTGGCATGTATGTTTCCTCCATCCTTGCATGCATGTTTCCCCATCCTGGCATGTATGTTTCCTCCATCTTGGCATGTATGTTTCCTCCATCATTGCATATATGTTTCTTCCATCCTGGCATGCATGTTTCCTCCATCCTGGCATGTATGTTTCCTCCATCCTGGCATGCATGTTTCCCCATCCTGGCATGCATGTTTCCTCCATCCTGGCATGTATGTTTCCTCCATCCTGGCATGTATGTTTCCTCCTTCCTTGCATGTATGTTTCCTCCATCCTGGCATGCATGTTTCCTCCATCCTGGCATGCATTGTTCCCCATCCTGGCATGCATGTTTCCTCCATCCTGGCATGCATTGTTCCCCATCCTGGTATGCATGTTTCCTCCATCCTGGCATGCATGTTTCCTCCATCCTGGCATGCATTGTTCCCCATCCTGGCATTCATGTTTCCTCCATCCTGGCATGCATTGTTCCCCATCCTGGCATGCATGTTTCCTCCATCCTGATATGCATGTTTCCTCCATCCTGGCATGTATGTTTCCTCCATCCTGGCATGCATGTTTTCTCCATCCTGGCATGCATGTTTCCTCCATCCTGGCATGCATTGTTCCCCATCTTGGCATGCATGTTTCCTCCATCCTGACATGCATGTTTCCTCCATCCTGGCATGCATTGTTGTCCATCCTGGCATGCATGTTTCCTCCATCCTGGCATGTATGTTTCCTCCATCCTTGCATGTATGTTTCCTCCAACCTGGCATGCATATTTTCTCCATCCTGGCATGCATGTTTCCTCCATCCTGGCATGCATTGTTCCCCATCCTGGCATGCATTGTTCCCCATCCTGGCATGCATTTTTCCTCCATCCTGGCATGCATATTTCCTCCATCCTGGCATGCATGTTTCCTCCATCCTGGCATGCATTGTTTCCCATCCTGGCATGCATTGTTCCCCATCCTGGCATGCATGTTTCCTCCATCCTGGCATGTTTGTTTCCTCCATCCTGGCAAGCATGTTTCCTCCATCCTGGCATGCATATTTCCTCGATCCTGGCATGCATGTTTCCTCCATCCTGGCATGCATTGTCCCCCATCCGGGCATGCATGTTTCCTCCATCCTGGCATGCATGTTTCCTCCATCCTGGCATGCATTGTTGCCCATCCTGGCATGCATGTTTCCTCCATCCTGACATGCATGTTTCCTCCATCCTGGCATGCATTGTTGTCCATCCTGGCATGCATGTTTCCTCCATCCTGGCATGTATGTTTCCTCCATCCTTGCATGTATGTTTCCTCCAACCTGGCATGCATATTTTCTCCATCCTGGCATGCATGTTTCCTCCATCCTGGCATGCATTGTTCCCCATCCTGGCATGCATTGTTCCCCATCCTGGCATGCATTTTTCCTCCATCCTGGCATGCATATTTCCTCCATCCTGGCATGCATGTTTCCTCCATCCTGGCATGCATTGTTTCCCATCCTGGCATGCATGTTTCCTCCATCCTGGCATGTATGTTTCCTACATCCTGGCATGCATATTTCCTCCATCCTGGCATGCATGTTTTCCCCATCCTGGCATGCATGTTTCCTCCATCCTGGCATGAATGTTTCCTCCATCCTGGCATGTATGTTTCCTCCATCCTTGCATGCATGTTTCCCCATCCTGGCATGTATGTTTCCTCCATCTTGGCATGTATGTTTCCTCCATCATTACATATATGTTTCTTCCATCCTGGCATGCATGTTTCCTCCATCCTGGCATGTATGTTTCCTCCATCCTGGCATGCATGTTTCCCCATCCTGGCATGCATGTTTCCTCCATCCTGGCATGTATGTTTCCTCCATCCTGGCATGTATGTTTCCTCCTTCCTTGCATGTATGTTTCCTCCATCCTAGCATGCATGTTTCCTCCATCCTGGCATGCATTGTTCCCCATCCTGGCATGCATGTTTCCTCCATCCTGGCATGCATTGTTCCCCATCCTGGTATGCATGTTTCCTCCATCCTGGCATGCATGTTTCCTCCATCCTGGCATGCATTGTTCCCCATCCTGGCATTCATGTTTCCTCCATCCTGGCATGCATTGTTCCCCATCCTGGCATGCATGTTTCCTCCATCCTGACATGCATGTTTCCTCCATCCTGGCATGTATGTTTCCTCCATCCTGGCATGCATGTTTCCCCATCCTGGCATGCATGTTTCCTCCATCCTGGCATGTATGTTTCCTCCATCCTGGCATGTATGTTTCCTCCTTCCTTGCATGTATGTTTCCTCCATCCTGGCATGCATGTTTCCTCCATCCTGGCATGCATTGTTCCCCATCCTGGCATGCATGTTTCCTCCATCCTGGCATGCATTGTTCCCCATCCTGGTATGCATGTTTCCTCCATCCTGGCATGCATGTTTCCTCCATCCTGGCATGCATTGTTCCCCATCCTGGCATTCATGTTTCCTCCATCCTGGCATGCATTGTTCCCCATCCTGGCATGCATGTTTCCTCCATCCTGACATGCATGTTTCCTCCATCCTGGCATGTATGTTTCCTCCATCCTGGCATGCATGTTTTCTCCATCCTGGCATGCATGTTTCCTCCATCCTGGCATGCATTGTTCCCCATCTTGGCATGCATGTTTCCTCCATCCTGGCATGCATTCTTCCCTATCCTGGTATGCATGTTTCCTCCATCCTGGCATGCATGTTTCCTCCATCCTGGCATGCATTGTTCCCCATCCTGGCATGCATGTTTCCTCCATCCTGACATGCATGTTTCCTCCATCCTGGCATGCATTGTTGTCCATCCTGGCATGCATGTTTCCTCCATCCTGGCATGTATGTTTCCTCCATCCTTGCATGTATGTTTCCTCCAACCTGGCATGCATATTTTCTCCATCCTGGCATGCATGTTTCCTCCATCCTGGCATGCATTGTTCCCCATCCTGGCATGCATTGTTCCCCATCCTGGCATGCATTTTTCCTCCATCCTGGCATGCATATTTCCTCCATCCTGGCATGCATGTTTCCTCCATCCTGGCATGCATTGTTTCCCATCCTGGCATGCATTGTTCCCCATCCTGGCATGCATGTTTCCTCCATCCTGGCATGTTTGTTTCCTCCATCCTGGCAAGCATGTTTCCTCCATCCTGGCATGCATATTTCCTCCATCCTGGCATGCATGTTTCCTCCATCCTGGCATGCATTGTCCCCCATCCTGGCATGCATGTTTCCTCCATCCTGGCATGCATGTTTCCTCCATCCTGGCATGCATTGTTGCCCATCCTGGCATGCATGTTTCCTCCATCCTGACATGCATGTTTCCTCCATCCTGGTATGCATTGTTGTCCATCCTGGCATGCATGTTTCCTCCATCCTGGCATGTATGTTTCCTCCATCCTTGCATGTATGTTTCCTCCAACCTGGCATGCATATTTTCTCCATCCTGGCATGCATGTTTCCTCCATCCTGGCATGCATTGTTCCCCATCCTGGCATGCATTGTTCCCCATCCTGGCATGCATTTTTCCTCCATCCTGGCATGCATATTTCCTCCATCCTGGCATGCATGTTTCCTCCATCCTGGCATGCATTGTTTCCCATCCTGGCATGCATGTTTCCTCCATCCTGGCATGTATGTTTCCTCCATCCTGGCATGCATATTTCCTCCATCCTGGCATGCATGTTTTCCCCATCCTGGCATGCATGTTTCCTCCATCCTGGCATGAATGTTTCCTCCATCCTGGCATGTATGTTTCCTCCATCCTTGCATGCATGTTTCCCCATCCTGGCATGTATGTTTCCTCCATCTTGGCATGTATGTTTCCTCCATCATTGCATATATGTTTCTTCCATCCTGGCATGCATGTTTCCTCCATCCTGGCATGTATGTTTCCTCCATCCTGGCATGCATGTTTCCCCATCCTGGCATGCATGTTTCCTCCATCCTGGCATGTATGTTTCCTCCATCCTGGCATGTATGTTTCCTCCTTCCTTGCATGTATGTTTCCTCCATCCTGGCATGCATGTTTCCTCCATCCTGGCATGCATTGTTCCCCATCCTGGCATGCATGTTTCCTCCATCCTGGCATGCATTGTTCCCCATCCTGGTATGCATGTTTCCTCCATCCTGGCATGCATGTTTCCTCCATCCTGGCATGCATTGTTCCCCATCCTGGCATTCATGTTTCCTCCATCCTGGCATGCATTGTTCCCCATCCTGGCATGCATGTTTCCTCCATCCTGACATGCATGTTTCCTCCATCCTGGCATGTATGTTTCCTCCATCCTGGCATGCATGTTTTCTCCATCCTGGCATGCATGTTTCCTCCATCCTGGCATGCATTGTTCCCCATCTTGGCATGCATGTTTCCTCCATCCTGGCATGCATTCTTCCCCATCCTGGTATGCATGTTTCCTCCATCCTGGCATGCATGTTTCCTCCATTCTGGCATGCATTGTTCCCCATCCTGGCATGCATGTTTCCTCCATCCTGACATGCATGTTTCCTCCATCCTGGGATGCATTGTTGTCCATCCTGGCATGCATGTTTCCTCCATCCTGGCATGTATGTTTCCTCCATCCTTGCATGTATGTTTCCTCCAACCTGGCATGCATATTTTCTCCATCCTGGCATGCATGTTTCCTCCATCCTGGCATGCATTGTTCCCCATCCTGGCATGCATTGTTCCCCATCCTGGCATGCATTTTTCCTCCATCCTGGCATGCATATTTCCTCCATCCTGGCATGCATGTTTCCTCCATCCTGGCATGCATTGTTTCCCATCCTGGCATGCATTGTTCCCCATCCTGGCATGCATGTTTCCTCCATCCTGGCATGTTTGTTTCCTCCATCCTGGCAAGCATGTTTCCTCCATCCTGGCATGCATATTTCCTCCATCCTGGCATGCATGTTTCCTCCATCCTGGCATGCATTGTTCCCCATCCTGGCATGCATGTTTCCTCCATCCTGGCATGCATGTTTCCTCCATCCTGGCATGCATTGTTCCCCATCCTGGCATGCATGTTTCCTCCATCCTGACATGCATGTTTCCTCCATCCTGGCATGCATTGTTGTCCATCCTGGCATGCATGTTTCCTCCATCCTGGCATGTATGTTTCCTCCATCCTTGCATGTATGTTTCCTCCAACCTGGCATGCATATTTTCTCCATCCTGGCATGCATGTTTCCTCCATCCTGGCATGCATTGTTCCCCATCCTGGCATGCATTGTTCCCCATCCTGGCATGCATTTTTCCTCCATCCTGGCATGCATATTTCCTCCATCCTGGCATGCATGTTTCCTCCATCCTGGCATGCATTGTTTCCCATCCTGGCATGCATTGTTCCCCATCCTGGCATGCATGTTTCCTCCATCCTGGCATGTATGTTTCCTCCATCCTGGCAAGCATGTTTCCTCCATCCTGGCATGCATATTTCCTCCATCCTGGCATGCATGTTTCCTCCATCCTGGCATGCATTGTTCCCCATCCTGGCATGCATGTTTCCTCCATCCTGGCATGCATGTTTCCTCCATCCTGGCATGCATTGTTCCCCATCCTGGCATGCATGTCCCCCTCATGCTGGCATGTGTGTTCCCCCTCCCCCACCCCATGCTGGCATGTGCATTCCCCCACCCCATGCTGGCATGTGTGTTCCCCTTCCCCCACCCCATGCTGCCATGTGTGTTCCCCCACCCTATGCTGGCATGTGTGTTCCCCCCCCAATGCTGGCATGTGTGCTCCCCCTCCCCCACCTCACGCTGGCATGTGCGTTCCCCCACCCCATGCTGGCATGGGCATTCCCCCACGCTGGCATGTGCGTTCTCCCCCCCATGCTGGCGCTGGCCCCCCCATCCCCACCTTGGCACAGCCGCACACGAGTTATAAAAAAAAAAGCAACACACAACTCACCTTCCTGCACACGCTGCCCCGCTGCGCGCCCTGGGTCCTCAGTTCCCACGCGGCCAGAAGACGTCATTACACCGGTGCCGCTCACTGACGCTCCTCTGTCTCCTAGGCAACACACCTGCGGCCTGGGAGAGGAGGAGTGTCAGAGCGAGGAGAAATGTCTCCTCCGCTCCAACACAGATTTTATCTGCCGGCGCGATCACACCAGCAGATCAAACCGGCAGGATCAGGCGACAGCACGCGTGCCAGCAGAATGAGCTCTGCGTGCCCCTGGTGGCACGCGTGCCATCGGTTCGCCATGACTGGTATAGAACCTTATGCGTACATCTGGTTGACATATAGTAAATGTTTTGCATATATTATGCGTGCACATTTATGTGACTGCCGAGACCCACCAACCGGTTCCCCCTCCCCACCGCGCAATGAATGAGACCACACATGGAATATCTTTCTTTTGTACTTTATTGAAGGTATCCACGTAACACCATTCAATGTTGATATAAAAGGGGGTTGCTTGTTATTTTGGCCACAGCTTTAACCACAGGCACAAATCCGCCTTAAACCTGAGGGAGGAGGCCCGATGCCTACGGCCGTCCGTGGCAGGTTGGCTCTCACCAAATCCCTCTTCCACCGGCTGTGACTTTGAGATTGAACCATAACCTTTTTCCATAGGCACAAAACCGCCTTAAACCTGAGGGAGGAGGCCCGATGCCTACGGCCGTCCGTGGCAGGTAGGCTCTCCAAATACCTCTTCCACCGGCTTTGACTTCCGAACTTGTAACAGAACCTTCTTAAGGGAGGGAGGGCGGGCGATGCTCACCCTGAGGGCAGATTGTGGTAAGAGGAAGGAGGGACTCCGGAGGCTGCTTATATGCCCTGGAGGAGGTCCCAGCAGGGAAGGGGGGGTCAGCGGGGGGCATTGCACAATGGGAAGGAGGGAGAGGTGACCATGGGGGACGTAGCGAGGGGCTCAGCAGTCAGGGGCAGCGGCATCGGCCGCAGTGCCCTGCAGACTGCCGAGACCCACCAACCGGTTCCCCCTCCCCACCGCGCAATGAATGAGACCACACATGGAATATCTTTCTTTTGTACTTTATTGAAGGTATCCACGTAACACCATTCAATGTTGATATAAAAGGGGGTTGCTTGTTATTTTGGCCACAGCTTTAACCACAGGCACAAATCCGCCTTAAACCTGAGGGAGGAGGCCCGATGCCTACGGCCGTCCGTGGCAGGTTGGCTCTCACCAAATCCCTCTTCCACCGGCCACGGAGTGGCGAAGGCCCAAGCCTGAGCTGCGACCCCCACACAGGGCCCTTATGGCCCGCTCAACCCCGTCCTTACTGTCCGACAGGAAATTGTCTAGGCCTATATCATTAAGGCTACAACCATCCTCTAGCACCAAACAGCTGACCTCTGATTCCAGCATCTCGTGTCCCGGCACTATCCCTCTTCCTGACGCTATAAATTTGGCGATCTGCATATTAACGTGTTGCCTTGACCTTTCCACAGCTGCTATGTTCCTTGCCCCTATACAACTCAATCTCGGTAATATACTGGACCGTACCCCCACTACGTTGCTAAAGAAGCTGCTGAACTTATCTAGGAAAGAAGCTGCTGAACTTATGTAGGAAAGAAGCTGCTGAACTTATCTAGGACCACTTGCATGACCGCAAGCAGATCCTGGATCCTCACATTTACCAGGTCATTTCCACCCGTGAATGACCAGCACTACTAGGCCAGTGGCTACTCTGGATATGCTCACTACCACGGGCAGGACCTGGGCCCAGGCCAGGCCCCGAACTCTTCTCCAGTGAAACTTGAGGTCACAAACTCCCAGCACGCTTCCACCCGGTCTCGACTCAGTCCGCCGTGCTGCCCAGAATATGTGTGAGTGACCTAGGATCCAGATGCTAGGTCTCGACAGATCTAAAAGAAAAACGGTTACCTCTCTTGTATGCAAAACATTTTCTATCATCGTGTCACCAAACATCATTGTATTAATGTTTCTTTAGGTTTGAAGGTGCTTAGATAACCGAAATGATATACATATATTTATTTAACAATTTATTTTATTTTATTTATTTATTTATTTTTTTTTTTTTTTATTTTTTTTTGTGTAATATATAAACGTGCCAAACAGTGGACAACTGGTGGCAGGGAACTACAGGACTGCACGGATAGGTATGAAGCTGGCCCTTGCTGCCTCGGTTGTCGTGTCGATGCGGAAGGAGTGCATGCCATAATCTCCTGGTTGTAGGTCCAGGTAGTAAATAGACATTTTAAGCAATGCCGAAAGTTGTGTCACCGTGAGTGGGATCACTCTGCGTGCTCCAAGAAGAATTTGTTGGGAACCCAAGACTCTAAGTGTCGCTGCAAGGTAAGGATGGGACATAGGATACCTGAAAACGGGAAAATAGGGAACCAAACTCCTCTACCGACCTGATCTATTTTGGAGCGCCTTATGCGAACCTGTACTCCACCATTGCAAACTATAACATTGTCGCGTAACAGACCACCGGTGCGACCTAGGGACCTGCTAACTAATTCGCTGACCGTCAAGGCTCCGAAGAATGCTAGCGAGAAGGCGGCCGAGAACAAGAGGACCTCGCTGTCATTGGTGCAAACGTCACCTAGCTGGTTTATTATGCCGGAAAGGATGGCAAATGAATTGGCCTTCCTGCTCTCCGTGCACCAGGGCTTCCAGCCTTTAACGGCCTGTTTGAACAGAAAGGCCTTGGTGACATCGGTCCATCCACGAACCTGAAAGTGAGAGGCTATTCCTGCAACCCGCTACTACGCTACTGTGCCCGGCAAGCCACTGGTATGTAGATGCGTTATGTCTCGAGCAACGGAATTGCTAAGAAAACCGCGGACACCTGGCTAGGCAGCGGTTGAACTATATTGAAATCATTCGTCCCAAGCCTTACCATACAAATGACACGTTGATGGGATGCCTTAATCAGCGGAATCAACTGTCCACGGGGACCGTCCAGAGGGACTGTGGACACTTTTGGCCATTGTTGTCAGATTCTGGGTGCAATGCTCGAAACTTATGAAAATCAAATGCAATAAGGCATCAGCGATAGTGTTATCAATCCCCGGTATGTGGCTGGCCTTGACCCAGATATTATGTTCAAGGCACTTAAGAACTAAGTATCGTAGCAAGCTGATCACCGGTGGTGAGGAAGATGCGAGGTGGTTAACGGCGTGGACGACACTTATGTAGTCAGTCCTGAAGCGGGTCCGATTGTTCGCCAACTTTTCTGCCCAAAGACTTGTAGCTACTATTATAGGGAACAGCTCGAGTAAAGTTTTTTTTTTTTTTTTTTTTTTTTTGTCCACCCAGACAGGTGCCGTGTTTTGGGCCAGCGATTAGCGTACCAATTGGGACCAAGGTAAACGCCGAATCCGGTGGACCCGGCAGCATCTGAAAATAGATATATCAGCGCTGGAAACTTCCTGTTCCTGGAAACATGAACGCCCATTGTAAGTAGCTATGAAGGACCTCCATACACCGAGCTCCTCACGTAGAGCGCTGGTGATGCAAATCCTTTGATGGGAGGCAGTTATGCTCCTAGTGGCCAGGCAGAGCCTCAGGGAAAAGCCCCTTCCCATGGGCATGACTCTAAAGGCGAGGGCGAGCAAGCCTAATAGAGATTGCATTTGCGCCAGGGTTACCTTACGAACCGCGCAGAACCCGTCAATGAGCGATGTGGTTTTTTCAACCTTTTCGAGTGGTAGCCGAAACATCATGATAATTGAGTCTATTTCGATTCTCAAATGAGAAGGCAGGTCACATGGCCAACTGTTTTTTCGGCCAACAGCGGAAACCCAAACTTGTCCGCTATGACCTGGACAGATTTTAACGCGCTTGAGCATGCTTTAGAGTTGGTGTGGGAAAACGGACAAGAAATCATCCAAATAATGGGTGACCAATTTATTCTTTGCCACGTACTTAACCACCCATTCCAGGAAAGAGCTGAAGAGCTCGAAGTGTGAGCAGGATATGGAGCAACCCATGGTAATTCACATGTGGTACAGAATTTTTTGTTGAAATAGCACCCTAGCAGGTGGGACAATCGGGGTGCACTAGTAGCGGGCGAAAGGCAGATGCTATGTCCGATATTGCCATTAGTGCTCCTTACCCTGCTTTTCGCACCAGTGCGACCGCTTTGTCAAAAATGCGTAGGAAACTGCTGAGTCCTCTGTGGGGATGCCGTCATTGACTGACCGCCCAGCCGGGAAGGACAAGTAGTGTATGAGGCGAAATTCACCCTTTTCTTTCTTAGGCACTATCTCTAGGGGTGAAACGCGAGGGTTTAAGAATGGTAAATCTATAAATGGGCCTGCTAGTCGGCCTAACGCCACTTCCTTCAGTAGTTTGTTCCCCAGGACCTGTGGGAGGTCCCGGGCCGATTTGCGGTTGGGGGCGAAGGTTAGTTCTGAGGAGAACATAAAGGGGGATAAAGAAACCGTGGTTGAAACCGTCCCTAATAGCGTTGGCCGCAGCCTTATTGGGGTAACGTTCTAGCAATGGCTCCACCGCGTGCACGTTCACTGGAGTCTTTGGGACTTGGTGGTGCATTTTTAGTGTGACGCCTGTCTGGTTGCTTATCGCATTTGGAGGAGGTGTGATTGCCTCCGCACGATGAGCATTCGCGCTTGTATTTGCGGAGTCCTTGAAACCTGCGATGGGCTTCATTGAAAAGCCAACAGTGACCTGGTCTGCGGACATTTGCAGCTCCAGGTGTAGCGTGGTGAGAGGAAAAGTTTGGTGGGCCTGGAAACGACTGGTGGGACTTTTGCGCCATCATAAGCCACGAATCGGTGGCCTTAACTTCCCAACGGTTGGAATGCCAAGCATCTTCTAAATTCTTCGTCGTACTTCCACCAATGAGAACCGACATGGGTTTTATAGGAGTTGAAAATGGTATTGCAGTATTTTGCGAATTGACTCTCTTTTCTTTGTTGACTGTGTTTTGCTCCACTGATATTAGGGAACAGATATCGACGTATTTGTTTGCGCGAATTTTTATTTATATTTTTTTTTTTTTTTTTTAACTGTATCTGGTGTTAGGTGAGTTCCCAGCTGTGATACACAGCAGTAGAACACGTCCCTGTGTAAGTCGGGCGCTGCTGCGTTACATCCTGATGTTGTACAAACGCGGGGTTAACCAGAGCTACTCCTGATGGTGTTAACAAGATCGCCCAATAAAAGTGGCGTACGTTTTGCGCCATTTTCCGAAACCCGTAGCGTTCTCATTTTGGGATCTATGGCGCAATGACTGCTTATTTTGCGTCTCGAGTTTACATTTTTTAATGGTACCATTTTGCGCAGATGCTACTTTTGATCGCCTGTTATTGGATGTTACGCAAAACATGCGGTGACCAAAAGCGTAATTTTGGGTGTTTTGTGGTTTTTTTTTTTTTTTTTTTTTGCTGCTACGAAATTTAACAATCAGATTAGGGACTCTAGATTGTGAGTTCCAATGGGGACAGCGTCGCCAATGCATAGAAAGCACTGTGGACAGCGCTACCCAAGTGAATTAAATTATTAGCATTATTATTCTTTAATTGATTTTATATTTTGATAGATCAAGCTTTTCTGAACGTGGCGATACCAAATATGTGTATATATGTATACATATTTTTTTTTTTTTTTTTTTTTGTTTTATTATTTTATTTATTTATTTTTATTTTATTATTTTTATTTTATTTATTTATTTATTTATTTTTTTTTTTTTTTTTAAACTTGTCCCTTTAGGGGGATGTATGGATGTGCTTGACTGCTGCAGACCACCACGTTCGCTTTGTAAAGAATGCGAACGCTGGGCAGGAAATGCAGTTATAAAGCATGTTTGTTTATGACTGCATTTCCCTTTAAATTTGCCGCTTTTACTTTTAATGACATCACTTCCGGTCCGGGAGCCGAAAACCGGAAGTACAGTATAGTCACATGGTTGCCGAGTCACAGGAAGTGACTCGGCTGCCATGGATACCGGATGTGACGCAGCCTCAGCAGGGAGCGGTAAGCAACATGAGGGGCGCGTCATGCTGGGCGGTGCAGAGTGCCTGGGGGGAGGCGCTCTGCATTGTGGTGGCGAGCGTGATGCCAGGATTCCTGAGGGGAGGGGGAGCATCGCTGCGTGGCCTGGACGAACGCGATGCTCGGTGGGGGGCAGCATGCCTGGGTGACGGGGGTGCAGCGCTGCGAGATATATGTGAACGCGATGCTCGGTGGGGGGCAGCATGCCTGGGTGACGGGGGTGCAGCGCTGCGAGATATATGTGAACGCGATGCTCGGTGGGGGGCAGCATGCCTGGGTGACGGGGGTGCAGCGCTGCGAGATATATGTGAACCCGATGACCGGTGGGGCAGGGGATAGGTGGCCGGGGGTGAGAGCGGACCGGACCTTCTGGACCGGGCCGCCCTGCGCCTGGGGTCTGTTGTGGGGCTTAGGCGCTGCGGTGGACGGGAGGGTCTGGAAAACCTGCGCCCACCGCTGCTGGGAACCGGCAGGAGGGAGCTGGTGCCCACAAGGGAGGCAAGCCATTCGGCTCCCTCCCGTCCGCTCCTTTCTCTTACCGCTGCTTCCAGGGGGTCCATCGGCGATGCTCACCCTGAGGGCAGATGTGGTAAAGGAAGGAGGGACTCCGGAGGCTGCTTATATGCCCTGGAGGAGGTCCCAGCAGGGAAGGGGGGGTCAGCGGGGGGCATTGCACAATGGGAAGGAGGGAGAGGTGACCATGGGGGACGTAGCGAGGGGCTCAGCAGTCAGGGGCAGCGGCATCGGCCGCAGTGCCCTGCAATATATTTTCTTCACCTTTTTTATAGTGACACATGACCAAGACCACATAGGTCGAAACGTTGTTTATCAGTCACTCACCTGTGTGCCAATGTTTGGAATAAAATAATTTTCACAAAGGAAAACTACTATTAGAGTGTCCAGTGGTTATACTAATCATTAGGCTTGGTGCAAGTTAACCAGTCCACTTGCACCTTGCTACATGCCAAAATATTCAGAAAATATTTTAGGAGTATAACTTTTAACAGATATGACATTTAGTGCACTGTCCATGAGCTATCATTAAGGCTCTAGGCTCATAAAATATTTCTTTACCCACATTCAAAATTCAAAACTTTTATCATATCAATGGTAATATAAAAAAAGTCAGGCAACTGAGTAAGCTTAACATATTTAGAAATATACTCGAAGCCATACAACAGATAACTTTGCATAACTCCTAAGATAGAGAACTGTATGAGACTAAATTGCACCAAAAGGAAACTGTTTTATCCTTCGTTTCCCTCAAGGCTTTTTTTTTTAGCAATTTCAAACAAGTATGCAGCTCAAATCTCAAACGACTATAAAAAATCCACAATTGTGCTTTCATGAGGAAAATCTTCCCAAAATGATAAGAACTCTAAAAGATTTTCACTTTCTGCCAGTCAACAAGAAGATATGATCAGCAAATAAAGAATCCTCATAGCACTAAGCTTTGAGAGCTTTTGTGGCCATGACACTTGAACCTTAAAAGAAATGTCTGATTTCTGTATTGATAGAGTTGTGTATAAAAGCACAGTGTATAACAGATAGTTATCCAAAACCTTTCAAAATCTTTCCTTTTCGATATGTCTATTACTGATTGGGGTGTAAACAGGGGCGGACTGGGCTGTCTGGGGCCCACCAGGAGAATTGACTCCAGGGGCCCACCCTAAAGCTAAATATAAACACCCATTAGCATTATCCCCTTTATTGTGTTGCTTTGACTGTATACACAGGCGGCTCCTGCACATCTATATTGTGCACCATAACAGGGATGTACAATTATAGTCGTTTGCAGTAATGGGGTCTTTGGTGAAAACACGTTATCACCGATCCACAGGGTAGGTTGGTGATAACTTATTGATTGGTGGAACCAGACCAGTGGAAACCGCACAGATTGGAAGATTGGGGAACTTTTTAACTTTTTGCAGCAGGTGGGGTGTGTGACCGCAGTTCCATTCATCCTCTGTGGGGTGGGATGTGTGACCACAGTTCCATTCATCCTCTGTGGGGTGGGGTGTGTGACAGCAGCTCCATTCATCCTCTGTGGGGGGGATGTGTGACCGCAGCTCCATTCATCCTCTGTGGGGTGGGATGTGTGACCACAGCTCCATTCATCCTCTCTGGAGCAGCCAGATAATAACAAGCGCAGCGCTCGCAGCCACTGAGGGAATGAATGGATCAGGGGTCGAGTCGGACACGAGCTCCAGTGTAATGGGGGATAAAAGTTGCACGATCGGTGCAGGTCCCAGCAATTGGTCCACACAGATGAATAAGTTATCACTTATCTTTAGGCCACGTTCACACACTTTTTCTCTGATTTTACTGCTCCTGGTTTTGGCTTCAAATACTGAGGTAAAAATCTCACTGAATACTCAGTGTGTGAACGTGGCCTTAGTAAAGGTAATTACTTGTTTTCACTGGAGAATCTCTGTAAGTGCATATTTACTGCAGTGTAATAGTCACAAGACAGGGCAGGACAGGGAGGGGAGGGGTTAAATGTTTAAGTATTTAATTTCTACTGGAAATAATCTCCCCCTTATAGAGAGAAAAAGTGACCTCCATACACAACACAATCCACTATACCAAAACCAATAATACCATATACAAGGGGGAAATACCGCCACACCGCGACCAGACAACATATTACCACAACATAGTGACCAAATACAACCACATACAAGGGGGAAATACCGCCACACCGCGACCAGACAACATATTACCACCAAACAGTGACCAAATACAGCCACATACAAGGGAGAAATACCACCACACCGTGACCAGACCACATATTACCAAACAGTGAACAAATACAGCCACATACAAGGGAGAAATACCACCACACCGTGACCAGACAACAAAGTGACCGAATAATACCACATACAAGGGAGAAATACCGTGACACTATGACCAGATCACATACTACCAACACATAGTGATCAAAAGCAACAACATACCAGAGAGTAATACCACCACATCATAATTAGACCACACAGTAACCGAATATTACCACATACAAGGGAGAAATACCACAACACTATAACCACACCACATAATGACCGACTATAACTACATACAAGAAAGTAATACCGCCACACCATAATCAGACCACATAGTGACCGAATACAACCACATACAAGGAAGAAATACCGTGACTGACTTACCAGTGACGTCTCTAGCTGACTTTATTCATCTTCGCTTTTTCTCTTCATCCAGCACTGACAGCCATCACTTCTTCCTGCCATGATGCGACTCTGCAGAAAATAACAGTCACCTATAGCCGATCTCTCCGAGAGCACATTCCTCACTATTTCCCCAATTTCTGCACCACGTCAGACTCTTGTTCCCCCATTGGAGACAGTATCCTCAAAATTAACTTATATTTCATCAGTAATAATGTCCCCTAATTTGCCCCTACAGTAGTTATGCCCCACATGCCATCATAAACCAATCATGTATGTCCCTCATTCTGGCCCCATATAGTAATTATGTCCCTCATTCTGGCCCCTATTATTTAATAATGTCTGGGGAAACATGTGGAATGAGAAAGGGTTGTTAATTGCTTCCTGCACAAAATATCACCCCCCACACTGCTCTTCTCCAAAATAGCCCCACAAAGTGCCCCTTTCCAAAATGTCACCCAAAAATTGCCCTTTCTATAATATCTCCCCCAACTACATCCCTGTATAAATCCCCCCCTCCTCATTATACTTTGCTGCCTTCCAAAATCTTTGATGCCTCATAATGTCCCCCATTGCCCTATAATGTTCCAATTTCTTTCATAACGTCCCCCACTGACCTATAATGCCCCAATTTGCTTCATAATGGCCCCCACTGCCCTATAATGTCCCCCACTGCCTTATAATGTCCTCCACTGCCTTACAATGTTCCCTGCTGAACTATGATGTCCCCCACTGCCCTATGATGTCCCCCACTGCCCTATAATGTCCCCCACTGCCCTATAATGTCCCCCACTGCCCTATAATGTCCCCCACTGGCCTATTATGTTCCCCACTGCTCTATAGTGTCCCCCACTGCCCTATTATGACCCCCACTGCCCTATTATGTCCCCCACTGCCCTATTATGTCCCCCACTGCCTTATAGTGTCCCCCACTGCCCTATAATGTCCCCACTGCCCTATAATGTCCCCCACTGCCCTATTATGTCCCCCACTGCCCTATTATGTCCCCCACTGACCCATAATATGCTCCATAAAGTCCCCCACCGCTTCTTAATGCCACTTGTAAAATAACACTGCTCCTCCCCCACCCGCAGCCCCTCATATAAAAGTACATCTTCGGCTCCTCTGGAGCGCTTACCTGTGCCTGCGCGTCCTCCTCTTCATCCCTGCAGCTGCGGCCCTGGTGATGATGATGTCGGTGCAGGACTGAGGCGAGCTCCTCTGCAGCCCCAGTGATAACGGTTCGTTGCGGGGCTGGGCAGAGCTGCTCTCCCTCCTGTCACCGGCCGCACTGTACAAATGTATTGCGCGCCTGAAAGACGCGCATACATCTTAATACCAGCGCGGTCGGTGCAGGCCTGGAGACTCCCGCAGTGCACCGCTAGGACCTTTGGTGAGTCACATGACACATGTGATGTCACTAAAGGTCCTGCAACTGCAAAAACTTCAGTGATCGTACAGAACTTGTACGATCACTGAAGTTTACGATTGAAAGGCTGGGTGCCGGGGCCCACTCAGGCCTGTGCATGGGCGTACTAAGGATCAAAACTAGGGGGGGCAAGCCATGGTCGTTCACGTTGTAAAATATTAGAACGGAAAAGGTGAATGAAATGAAAATTTTGAGAATTAAATGTAATTATAGCTCGATTAATGACTCCGCGCCCCTCTCCACACACACACACACACACACACACACACACACACAATACAATACATCCCCCCATCACCAACTACATACACACACACACACACACACAAATACCATGCACCCCCCATTACCATCTCCCCACGCACACAATACAATGCACCCCCCCATCACCCCCTACACACACACACACAATGCACCCCCCATCACCCATACACACACACACACACACACACACTACAATGCACCCCCATTACCCTCACACACACACACAATACACGCTCCATTACCCCCCCCACACACACAATACATCCCCCCATCACCCGCTACACACACAAATACAATGCACCCCCCCATCACACCCTACACACACACCCACAATACAATGCACCCCCACTACTCCCTACACACACACACACACACACACACACAATGCACCCCCATTACTCCCTCCACACACACACACACACACAATACACCGTCCATCAGCCCCTACACACACACAATGCACCCCGCATCACCCCCTACACACACATACACACACACACACAATACAATGCACCCCCCATCACCCCCTACACATACAATGCACCCCCCATCACCCCCTACACACACACACACACACACAATGCAGCCCCCCATCACCCCCTACATACACAATGCACCCCCCATCACTCCCAACACACACACACACACACACACACACACACTACAATGTACCGCCCATCACTCTCCCCACACACACACAATACAGTGCACCCTCCATTACCCCCTCCATTACCCCCTCCCCAGATATAATACATTGCACCCCTCATCACCCCCTTCAGACACAAATTACACTACCCCATCGCTACACACTCCTGCTTCCCCCCTCCCTCGGAATACAGCACTCCCCCTCTGCCTGTCACAAAGCTGTGTCTCCTTCACAAATGTTCCCTGTTATGTGTCCTCAGCCCCTCCCCACACATCTCCATTAATTACACCTGTCTCTTCGGCTCTGCTTGCTCCCCTGGGCCCCCGCACACACCCCCCCCGCGCCCCCCCGCCTTCTATACTCATGCGCTGCTGCTCCTGCAGCCTGGCCTGGGGCGACGCCGGGTCCGTCCTCCGCAGCGCGATGTTGCCAGCACCTGCACAGGAAGGAAGCAGTCATCACTCTGAGACTGCCTCCTCCTGCAGTGTTGCTGGCTGTGCAGATGAGTCAGAGCCGCGCGGCACCAACAGTGACAGCAGGCAGAGCAGAGAGATCGCTCTCCATGCTTGCCGCTGCAGAGGGAATGGGATTGTCACTAATCAGATCGGCAATGTGTCGATATGGTTAGTGAAATTACCGGCCGGGGGGGGGGGCCTCTCAGACATATCCATAGGGGCCCAGGGGGGGTAGGGGGCGGGGTCTAGGGGGCGTGGCCATCAATAGCAGGGGCCCACCGGGGGTTCTCCCGGCCTCCTGGTGGGCCAGTCCACCCCTGGGTCTAAATAACATGTTAAAATTGATATCTTTATAAGACATACAGTATATAAGAAAACTAAGTACACCCCTCACAATTTTGTAAACATTTTATTAGATCTTTTAGTGAGACAACACTGAAGATATGACACTTTGATACATTGTAAAGTAGTCAGTGCACAGCTCGTATAACAGTGTAAATTTGGTGTGCCCTCTAAATATCTTAACACACAGTCATTAATGTCAAAACAACTGGCAACAAAAGTGAGTGCACCCCTAACTGAAAATGGCCAAACTGTGCCAAAGTGTCAATATGTTGTGTGGCCACCATTATTTTCAAGCACTGTCTTAACGCTCTTGGGTATGGTGTTCACTAGAGCTTTACAGGTTGCTGGTGGAATCCTTTTCCACTCCTCCATGATGAAATAACAGACCTGGTGGATGTTAAAGACCTCACCCTCCTCCACCATCCATTTGAGGATGCCCTACAGATGCTCAATAGGGTTTGGGTCTGGAGACATGCTTGGCCAGTTTAGCAGCTTAACTTTCAGTTTCTTCAGCAAAGCAATGGTTGTCCTGGATGTGGGATTGGGGTCCTTATCATGTTGGAGTACTACCCTGTGGCTCAACTTCTGAAAGGAGGGTATCATGCTCTGCTTCAGTATGTCACAGTACATGTTGACATTCATGGTTCCCTCAGTGAACTGTAGCTCCCCACAGCCGGCAGCTCTTATGCAGCCCAAAATCTTAACACTCCCACCATCATACTTGACTGTAGGAAGACATATTTGTCTTTATACTCCTCACCTGGTTGCCGCCACACATGGTAGCCACAACTTCTGAACCAAACAAGTTTATTTTGGTCTCAACAGACCACATAACATGATTCCAGTAATCCATGTAATTAGTCTGCTTATTTTCAGCAAACTGTTTGCGGGCTTTCTTGTGCATCATCTTTAGAGGAGGCTTTCTTTTGAGACTGAGCACTGACAGGCTGACCCCCACCCCTTTATCCTCTGCAGTAATGCTGGTAGCATGCATACGTGTATTTTGAAAAAATAACTTCTGTATATGACACTGAGCACGTGCAGTCAACTTCTTTGGTAAACCATGGCAAGGCCTCTTCTGAGTGGAACCTGTGTTGTTAAATCGCTGGATGGCCTTGGCCACCATGCTGCAGCTCATTTTCTGAGTGTTGGCAATCTTCTTATAGCCTCGGCCATCTGTATATAGAGCAACAATTCTTTTTTTCAGATCCTCATAGAATCTTTTGCCATGCAGTGCCATGTTGAACTTCCAGTGACCAGTATGAGAGAGTGTATGAGCGATAACAGAAAATTTATCACATCTTCTCTCCATTCACACCTCATTCCTTGTAATAATAATGAGTCAGATGATACCGGGGAGGGGAAATGGCTAATTGGACACAATTTGGCTATTTTCACTTAGGGGTGTACTCACTTCTTTTGTCAGCACTTTTAACATTTATGGCTGTGTTGAGTTATTTAGAGTATACCGAATTTACACTGTTAAACAAACTGTACACTGACTACTGTACATTGTATCAACGTGTCATATCTTCAGTGTTGTCTAGAGATGAGCGAACCGGTCGCGGTTCGGCTCGAGGTCGGTTCGCCGAACGGAGGTCCCGTTCGAGTTCGGTTCGTCGAAAGTTCGACGAACCGAACTTGAACCGCATAGGAAACAATGGCAGGCATTCACAAACACATAAAAACACCGAGAAAACACCCTCAAAGGTGTCCAAAAGGTGACAAACAACTCACAACACAACACAAACACATGGGAAAGTGACAAGAACAAATTCTCATGCGAAAACAAAAGAGCGTAACGAGGAAAAAGAGGACGAGACACAGATATAGGCATGGGACGCCCTTCTGAAATCATGTAAAACACCGCAAGGTGACTCCAAGCGGAGTCTCCCTTTTTTCCAAAAATTGGGCCACACAGACACCCCATCAGTGGCAGCACTTGTGCCCTAGTTGCAAACAGGATATTTTGATTTGCATCAAGCACATTCAAAAATACGCCATAATTAACTGTCCCCAGGATGACACTGGTGTAGGTAGCAAAGTCTTTCCTGATCACAGCTCTGTTCATCTTGGATCATTTTTAAAAAACACAGCAAGCAAGGGTTACTCCAAGCGGAGTCTCCCTTTTTTCCAAAAATTGGGCCACACAGACACCCCATCAGTGGCAGCACTTGTGCCCTAGTTGCAAACAGGATGTTTTGATTTGCATCAAGCACATTCCAAATCCACAAGCATTTACTCTCCCCAGGATGACACAGAGGTAGTAAATTCCTTGTGGATCCATGACTTGTTCATTTTGATGAACGTTAGTCTGTCCACATTGTCACTGGACAGACGTGTGCGCTTATCTGTCAGCACACACCCAGCAGCACTGAAGACACGTTCAGAGACAACGCTGGCAGCTGGACCCGACAAAATCTCCAAGGCGTAAGTGGAGAGCTCTGGCCATTTTTCAAGATTTGAAGCCCAAAATGAGCAAGGCTCCATTTGCAAAGTCATGGCATCGATGTTCATTTGGAGATACTCCTGTATCATCCTCTCCAGCCGTTGACTATGTGTTAGACTTGTTGTCTCTGTTGGCCTTGCAAAAGAGGGTCTAAAAAAATTATGAAAAGATTCCATAAAATTGCTGTTACCAGCACCAGATACAGTCCTACTGGTACGGGTAGACTGTTGAAGATGACGAGACCGTCCTATGTTTGTCAAGTTACAACTGGGAGATTCACTCTCTGCACCTGCACGGTTGTTTGGTGAAAAAGCCAAGCTAAGATCGAGTAACAGCTTCTGCTGATACTCCTGCATACGTGCGTCCCTTTCTATTGCTGGAATTATGTCACAAAATTTGGACTTGTACCGGGGATCTAATAGTGTGGCAAGCCAATAGTCATCATCACTTCTAATTTTGACAATACGAGGGTCATGTTGGAGGTAGTGCAGCAAGAAAGCACTCATGTGTCTTGCGCAGCCATGCGGACCAAGTCCACGCTGTGTTTGTGGCATAGAGGTGCTAACCGTTCTTTCTTCCTCTGACATCTCCCCCCAACCTCTTTCAACTGAAATTTGACCAAGGTCTCCCTCATCCGCTGAGTCTTCCATGTCCATGGACAGTTCGTCCTCCATTTCTTCATGTTCTCCTGCACCTTCCTCAACATTTCGCCTGCTATCATGCGCCCTTGTTGATCCCTGTCCCCCATGGTCCCATGCCTGCCGCGTTGGTGATGATGAACGTCTGGACCTTGGTGATGTTGTTGTGTCTTGCGCATATGAATCCTCCTGTAGTTCCTCCCCTTCCTGTTGTCCCACCCCCTGACTCCGAATAATGTTTAGCGTGTGCTCCAGCATGTAAGTGACTGGAATTGTCATGCTGATAATGGCATTGTCAGCGCTAAACATATTCGTCGCCATGTCGAAACTGTGCAGAAGGGTGCATAGGTCCTTGATCTGAGACCACTCCATCAGGGTGATCTGCCCCACCTCTGCATCTCGTTGGCCCAGGCTATACGTCATGACGTATTGCACCAGGGCTCGGCGGTGCTGCCACAGTCGCTGTAACATGTGGAGAGTCGAATTCCAGCGTGTCGGCACATCGCATTTTAGGCGCTGAACCGGCAGGCCGAAAGACTTCTGGAGCGATGCAAGTCGCTCAACTGCGGCGCTTGAACGGCGGAAGTGAGCAAACAGTTTTCGTGCCCTGGTCAGAAGGCCATCTAGGCCGGGATAGTGTTTTAAAAATTGCTGGACAACAAGGTTCAACACGTGAGCCATACAAGGTACGTGTGTCACCTTGCCCAGGCGAAGGGCCGCACCCAGGTTTGCAGCATTGTCGCACACGGCCTTACCAGGCTGCAGGTTGAGTGGAGACAACCATTTATTAAACTTGGACCGCAGAGCTGACCACAACTCCTCAGCTGTGTGACTCTTATTCCCAAGACATGTCAAGCTAAAGACCGCCTGATGACATTGCGCTCTGCTGCCAGCATAGTAATGAGGGGTGCGTGATTCCTTCTGCGCAGTGAGAACGCTGGTGGCCTGACCAGGCAGGCTTGGGGCGGAGGTGGAGGACACAGATGAGGTGGAGGAGGCAGAAGCAGTGGCGGAACTTGGACAGACAGAGGATTGACACACAAGTCGTGGGGACGGCAAGACTTGTGCAGCAGACCCTTCACCATCTATCACCATAGTTACCCAGTGCCCAGTCAGCGACATGTAACGTCCCTGTCCATGCTTACTGGTCCAAGTATCGGTGGTAAAATGCACCCGTTCACACACAGAGTTTCTCAAGGAAGCGGTGATGTTGTGTGCGACATGCTGGTGTAGCGCGGGCACACCTTTCTTAGAGAAGTAGTGGTGACTGGGCATCTGGTACTGGGGCACAGCGACAGACATAAGGTCTCTAAAATCCTTTGTGTCCACCAGGCGGAAAGGCAGCATTTCCAACGTTGGTGCTATCGATGTCTGAGAGAGCTGTACACACGCACTTGTTTCCCCTTCCAAACCAACTGACGACCTACCAAGCAAACTGCCTGTTGCGGTTACAGTGGTGGAAGTTGTGCGTGGAAAACCAGGTGTGACAGCTGTCCCCACAGTCCTAGAAGATGAAGAGCGCGCGGATGCACTGGAAGGGGCAGGCCGTGGATGGTTCGCTCCGCTAGGCCGCATTGCAGCACGGTAAGCTTCCCACTGGGACATATGATATTTATTCATGTGACGATTCATGGAAGAAGTTGTCAAACTGCTGAGGTTTTGCCCTCTACTAACAGAATCACGACAAATTTTACAGATCACATAATTTGGGCGATCTTTTGCTATGTCAAAAAAGGACCAGGCTAGGCAAGGCTTAGAGGGCATGCGACCTGCTGAGCCCCCCCGACTAGTGCTCAGAGGCAGAGTGGTGGCTGAGGAGGCAGTTGTAGACGTGCTACCAGAGCTCCGACTCTGTCCAGGAAGGCGCAAGGTAACTTCGTCGTCGGTTGCATCCTCCTCCACCGCCTCTGTTGACCTCCTTGAGTGCCTGACTGTGGGTTGACAGTAGGTGGGATCTAGAACTTCCTCATCAATTGTTGTGTTTGCACTCCCCTCACCCTCAGACCGAGCCTCTTCTTGGCCTGACCGAATATTTAAGTTGTCATCCCAATCTGGTATCTGCGTCTCATCGTCATCAGTATGTTCCTCATTGTCTATAACCACAGGTGTTACAGTTTGTGACAAAGGGTCAACATTTTGCTCTGAAACTTGGTCCTCACGGCCTGAATCAGAGTCACAAAGGTTCTGGGCATCACTGCAGACCATTGCCTGGTCTGTACTCACTGTAGCTTGGGAGAAGACCTCTGATTCCCAGGCTATAGTGTGACTGAACAGCTCTGCAGACTCAGCCATCTCACTTCCACCATACTGTGCAGGGCTGATGGAGACTTCAGAGCTGGGAGAAAGCAAGTTTGATTGGGATGACAACTCAGAGGACTGGTGTTTTTTGGATGCGGTAGTTGAGGTGGCTGAGAGGGCACTTGTTGGACCACTTGAGATCCATTCAAGCATTTTCCTTTTTTTCCATCATCTACCTTTGTTCCTGTTGTTCGTGTCCGTAAAAAAGGGAGCACATCGGATTGTCCACGGTAAGTAGTAGACATCTTACTTTTGCTGGTAGATGGTCTATCTTCAGCAGATGTTAATGGAGCTTTGCCACCTTCCCCACGGACAAACCCTTTTTTTCCTTTTCCAACACGCCTCTTCCCCTTTCCACCAGCATCTGTCATTTTGCCACTCATGTTGATTGCGACAAGATTGTGCACTTAAAATGTGGTAGTAAAAATTGAGAGGTGGTGTAGATTGCAGCGGTGGTCTAGCTTTATTAACAGCAGAGTAATAAAGAATAATTATCCCTGACAATGCAACTACAGCCCTTAAACTGGCAGCATAAATTGCTAGTATAATGGCTTAGTAACAATGAGTTTGAGTGTGCAATGCAGGCAGACGTGCTGCAAATATCTTTGCACTTGTGGGACGATACAGAAGTCCAACAGCCACGTTTAGGATGCCACTAAGTTCACTCAGTATTTGCTAGTATAATGGCTTAGTAACAATGAGTTTGAGTGTGCAATGCAGGCAGACGTGCTGCAAATATCGTTGCACTTGTGGGATGATACAGAAGTCCAACAGCCACGTTTAGGATGCCACTAAGTTCACTCAGTGTGTGCTAGTATAATGGCTTAGTAACAATGAGTTTGAGTGTGCAATACAGGCAGACGTGCTGCAAATATCTTTGCACTTGTGGGACGATACAGAAGTCCAACAGCCACGTTTAGGATGCCACTAAGTTCACTCAGTGTTTGCTAGTATAATGGCTTAGTTTTAATGACTTTGAATGTGCAATGCAGGCAGACGTGCTGCAAATATCTTTGCACTATTGGGACGATACAGAAGTCCAACAGCCACGTTTAGGATGCCACTAAGTTCACTCAGTGTTTGCTAGTATAATGGCTTAGTAACAATGAGTTTGAGTGTGCAATGCAGGCAGACGTGCTGCAAATATCTTTGCACTACTGGGGCAATACAGCAGTCCAACAGCCACGTTTAGGATGCCACTAAGTTCACTCAGTGTTTGCTAGTATAATGGCTTAGTAACAATGAGTTTGAGTGTGCAATGCAGGCAGACGTGCTGCAAATATCTGTGCTCTACTGGGGCAATACAGCAGTCCAACAGCCATGTTTAGGATGCCACTAAGTTCACTCAGTGTTTGCTAGTATAATGGCTTAGTAACAATGAGTTTGAGTGTGCAAAGGGCAGGAGGGTACAGTGGCAGGGTTGTGGGTCTCTGGGTAGAGGAAAGGAAGCCTGCCTTTCTATCCCTCCTAATGGGGAAATGCAGCGAGGAAATCCCTGACCTTAGCTACACAGACGCTGTCATCTTGTGTAGCTGTTAAACTCTGTTTTCACGGACCTGTCACCTATGGCTCTGACCCTGCCGGTATGAGCCCTTAAAAGGACTTATAGAAAGTGCTATCCCTATGCTGTCCAGCGCTGTGTATGGAGCGTAAACAGCGGTATCGGCAATAGGAGCTGCGCCAGTGATGTCTGACACCAAGGACGCAGAAGGCAGATAATGGCGTGCTGGAGGAAAATGTCCGGTTTTATAATGCAGGGACATGTGACATGGAGAAAAAAAAAAAACAAAAAAAACAAAAAGCCAGCACCAAATGTGCACTTCAGCACTAAACATTCCAAACTGTACTTATTAAAAATTTTGAGATTTTTGGCAAAAAATTGCAATTTCTTGAGCTGCCTCGCCACGTCACGGCAAATCTCATTTGAGGCAGTCCTACACTAAAATATTTTTATAAAATGTGCCATACGGCCTCACATATGAATAGTAGAACTGCTCTTAGCAGCACTCACCTGGTCTATTTCAATCCCGTACCCATGACTGAGTCATGGCTGTGGGCGGGACAGGTCCAAGCAAATGCTGCATGAAGTAAAAAGCCTGTGGACAAGGCTTGATGACTTAATGTGAACAGTCACCAACCGCCAAAATCTAGACAGACGGAATACATCCCAAATTGGGGTGCATAGCAAGGTGGAGGTCAACCACCGACCAATTCAATGAAGAAAAAACAAAAAGCCAGCACCAAATGTGCACTTCAGCACTAAACATTCCAAACTGTACTTATTAAAAATTTTGAGATTTTTGGCAAAAAATTGCAATTTCTTGAGCTGCCTCGCCACGTCACGGCAAATCTCATTTGAGGCAGTCCTACACTAAAATAGTTTTATAAAATGTGCCATACGGCCTCACATATGAATAGTAGAACTGCTCTTAGCAGCACTCACCTGGTCTATTTCAATCCCGTACCCATGACTGAGTCATGGCTGTGGGCGGGACAGGTCCAAGCAAATGCTGCATGAAGTAAAAAGCCTGTGGACAAGGCTTGATGACTTAATGTGAACAGTCACCAACCGCCAAAATCTAGACAGACGGAATACATCCCAAATTGGGGTGCATAGCAAGGTGGAGGTCAACCACCGACCAATTCAATGAAGAAAAAACAAAAAGCCAGCACCAAATGTGCACTTCAGCACTAAACATTCCAAACTGTACTTATTAAAAATTTTGAGATTTTTGGCAAAAAATTGCAATTTCTTGAGCTGCCTCGCCACGTCACGGCAAATCTCATTTGAGGCAGTCCTACACTAAAATAGTTTTATAAAATGTGCCATACGGCCTCACATATGAATAGTAGAACTGCTCTTAGCAGCACTCACCTGGTCTATTTCAATCCCGTACCCATGACTGAGTCATGGCTGTGGGCGGGACAGGTCCAAGCAAATGCTGCATGAAGTAAAAAGCCTGTGGACAAGGCTTGATGACTTAATGTGAACAGTCACCAACCGCCAAAATCTAGACAGATGGAATACATCCCAAATTGGGGTGCATAGCAATGTGGAGGTCAACCACCGACCAATTAAATGAAGAAAAAACAAAAAGCCAGCACCAAATGTGCACTTCAGCACTAAACATTCCAAACTGTACTTATTAAAAATTTTGAGATTTTTGGCAAAAAATTGCAATTTCTTGAGCTGCCTCGCCACGTCACGGCAAATCTCATTTGAGGCAGTCCTACACTAAAATATTGTTATAAAATGTGCCATACGGCCTCACATATGAATAGTAGAACTGCTCTTAGCAGCACTCACCTGGTCTATTTCAATCCCGTACCCATGACTGAGTCATGGCTGTGGGCGGGACAGGTCCAAGCAAATGCTGCATGAAGTAAAAAGCCTGTGGACAAGGCTTGATGACTTAATGTGAACAGTCACCAACCGCCAAAATCTAGACAGATGGAATACATCCCAAATTGGGGTGCATAGCAATGTGGAGGTCAACCACCGACCAATTAAATGAAGAAAAAACAAAAAGCCAGCACCAAATGTGCACTTCAGCACTAAACATTCCAAACTGTACTTATTAAAAATTTTGAGATTTTTGGCAAAAAATTGCAATTTCTTGAGCTGCCTCGCCACGTCACGGCAAATCTCATTTGAGGCAGTCCTACACTAAAATATTGTTATAAAATGTGCCATACGGCCTCACATATGAATAGTAGAACTGCTCTTAGCAGCACTCACCTGGTCTATTTCAATCCCGTACCCATGACTGAGTCATGGCTGTGGGCGGGACAGGTCCAAGCAAATGCTGCATGAAGTAAAAAGCCTGTGGACAAGGCTTGATGACTTAATGTGAACAGTCACCAACCGCCAAAATCTAGACAGATGGAATACATCCCAAATTGGGGTGCATAGCAAGGTGGAGGTCAACCACCGACCAATTCAATGAAGAAAAAACAAAAAGCCAGCACCAAATGTGCACTTCAGCACTAAACATTCCAAACTGTACTTATTAAATATTTTGAGATTTTTGGCAAAAAATTGCAATTTCTTGAGCTGCCTCGCCACGTCACGGCAAATCTCATTTGAGGCAGTCCTACACTAAAATGTTTTTATAAAATGTGCCATACGGCCTCACATATGAATAGTAGAACTGCTCTTAGCAGCACTCACCTGGTCTATTTCAATCCCGTACCCATGACTGAGTCATGGCTGTGGGCGGGACAGGACCAAGCAAATGCTGCATGAAGTAAAAAGCCTATGGACAAGGCTTGATGACTTAATGTGAACAGTCACCAACCGCCAAAATCTAGACAGATTGAATACATCCCAAATTGGGGTGCATAGCAAGGTGGAGGTCAACCACCGAGCAATTCAATGAAGAAAAAACAAAAAGCCAGCACCAAATGTGCACTTCAGCACTAAACATTCCAAACTGTACTTATTAAAAATTTTGAGATTTTTGGCAAAAAATTGCAATTTCTTGAGCTGCCTCGCCACGTCAAGGCAAATCTCATTTGAGGCAGTCCTACACTAAAATATTTTTATAAAATGTGCCATACGGCCTCACATATGAATAGTAGAACTGCTCTTAGCAGCACTCACCTGGTCTATTTCAATCCCGTACCCATGACTGAGTCATGGCTGTGGGCGGGACAGGTCCAAGCAAATGCTGCATGAAGTAAAAAGCCTGTGGACAAGGCTTGATGACTTAATGTGAACAGTCACCAACCGCCAAAATCTAGACAGATGGAATACATCCCAAATTGGGGTGCATAGCAATGTGGAGGTCAACCACCGACCAATTAAATGAAGAAAAAACAAAAAGCCAGCACCAAATGTGCACTTCAGCACTAAACATTCCAAACTGTACTTATTAAAAATTTTGAGATTTTTGGCAAAAAATTGCAATTTCTTGAGCTGCCTCGCCACGTCACGGCAAATCTCATTTGAGGCAGTCCTACACTAAAATACTGTTATAAAATGTGCCATACGGCCTCACATATGAATAGTAGAACTGCTCTTAGCAGCACTCACCTGGTCTATTTCAATCCCGTACCCATGACTGAGTCATGGCTGTGGGCGGGACAGGTCCAAGCAAATGCTGCATGAAGTAAAAAGCCTGTGGACAAGGCTTGATGACTTAATGTGAACAGTCACCAACCGCCAAAATCTAGACAGATGGAATACATCCCAAATTGGGGTGCATAGCAAGGTGGAGGTCAACCACCGACCAATTCAATGAAGAAAAAACAAAAAGCCAGCACCAAATGTGCACTTCAGCACTAAACATTCCAAACTGTACTTATTAAAAATTTTGAGATTTTTGGCAAAAAATTGCAATTTCTTGAGCTGCCTCGCCACGTCACGGCAAATCTCATTTGAGGCAGTCCTACACTAAAATGTTTTTATAAAATGTGCCATACGGCCTCACATATGAATAGTAGAACTGCTCTTAGCAGCACTCACCTGGTCTATTTCAATCCCGTACCCATGACTGAGTCATGGCTGTGGGCGGGACAGGTCCAAGCAAATGCTGCATGAAGTAAAAAGCCTGTGGACAAGGCTTGATGACTTAATGTGAACAGTCACCAACCGCCAAAATCTAGACAGATGGAATACATCCCAAATTGGGGTGCATAGCAAGGTGGAGGTCAACCACCGACCAATTCAATGAAGAAAAAACAAAAAGCCAGCACCAAATGTGCACTTCAGCACTAAACATTCCAAACTGTACTTATTAAAAATTTTGAGATTTTTGGCAAAAATTTGCAATTTCTTGAGCTGCCTCGCCACGTCAAGGCAAATCTCATTTGAGGCAGTCCTACACTAAAATATTTTTATAAAATGTGCCATACGGCCTCACATATGAATAGTAGAACTGCTCTTAGCAGCACTCACCTGGTCTATTTCAATCCCGTACCCATGACTGAGTCATGGCTGTGGGCGGGACAGGTCCAAGCAAATACTGCATGAAGTAAAAAGCCTGTGGACTCAGTCATGGGTACGGGATTGAAATAGACCAGGTGAGTGCTGCTAAGAGCAGTTCTACTATTCATATGTGAGGCCGTATGGCACATTTTATAAAAATATTTTAGTGTAGGACTGCCTCAAATGAGATTTGCCGTGACGTGGCGAGGCAGCTCAAGAAATTGCAATTTTTTGCCAAAAATCTCAAAAAAAAAAAATTTTTTATAATAAGTACAGTTTGGAATGTTTAGTGCTGAAGTGCACATTTGGTGCTGGCTTTTTGTTTTTTCTTCATTGAATTGGTCGGTGGTTGACCTCCACCTTGCTATGCACCCCAATTTTGGATGTATTCCATCTGTCTAGATTTTGGCGGTTGGTGACTGTTCACATTAAGTCATCAGGCCTTGTCCACAGGCTATTTACTTCATGCAGCATTTGCTTGGACCTGTCCCGCCCACAGCCATGACTCAGTCATGGGTACGGGATTGAAATAGACCAGGTGAGTGCTGCTAAGAGCAGTTCTACTATTCATATGTGAGGCCGTATGGCACATTTTATAAAAATATTTTAGTGTAGGACTGCCTCAAATGAGATTTGCCGTGACGTGGCGAGGCAGCTCAAGAAATTGCAATTTTTTGCCAAAAATCTCAAAATTTTTATAATAAGTACAGTTTGGAATGTTTAGTGCTGAAGTGCACATTTGGTGCTGGCTTTTTGTTTTTTCTACATGTGACATGGACATCCTATCACACATGCCGTTGCTTCTCTGGCTAAAAGTCCACTTAGCTGTGTGTGTGTCTGGGATTGGCTGACATGCTGTCCCGCCCCACAACACGCTCGCGCTTAGGGAAGGAAGACAAGGAAAAAAAAAAAAAAATGGCGATCGCCATTATCCAAACAGCAGTGATCTGAATGCGCTGTTCCCGCACACTATACACTGAAATGTCATAATAGTGTGAGTCACAGAGTGACTTACACTATTACAGCGGAAAGCCAGCTAGGGATTAGCTGTTTTTTTTGCTGCTAGAACCGTTCTCGAACGTATCTAGAACTATCGAGCTTTAGCAAAAAGCTCGAGTTCTAGTTCGATCTAGAACAGCCCCCAAAATCACTCGAGCCGTGAACTGGAGAACCTCGAACCACGAACCGCGCTCAACTCTAGTGTTGTCCCATAAAAAGATATAAAATATTTGAAAAAAACATGTGAGGGGCGTACTCACTTTTGTGATATACTGTAATTTTACAAGGCAATGCTGTGTAAAAAGGCATACAATATTTACTATCATCTCTGATGTTGATCCAATTTTGCAGTGTTAAGAGGCTTTGAAGTTTCTAAACTTCCGTCACCAGCTTTCGTTTATCTACTTAAATCTGATATAGCTATAGGGCCATGTTTTATACTGGGCGTTTTTGCTGCAGTTTTTAGCATGTTTTCTGGCTTGGTTTTATGCAAATCTATGCTAATAAAAGTCTGCCTTCAAAGTCCCAGCAAAGTCTATGAGATTCCTGGAATCTCATGCACACACACACACACACTTACACACACACACACACACACACATACACACACACACACACACGCACACACGCACACACGCACAACACTTGCATTTTTTTTTCTGTTTTGTCAACCACCTTGGTTTTTGCTCTGTTTTTGAAAGAATGAGCATGTACATTCTTTTCACCATTTTTGCTGGAGTTTTACCGCGATTTTTCACGCATACAAATCAATGAGGCAGAACCGCAGGTTATTTCCTGGCAAAAGATGAGGTTTTGCTGCAGAAAAAACCTAAACAAAATCGGCATGTGTGAACATAACCTAAGAGGATACAATGTTTTTTCTAACAAAAGGATAAACTATCCAGCACTTGGTAAAATCTTTACTTATTTTCTACTTAAATAATAAAATACTTACAGATAAAAGCTTACTCTTAGGCTAAGTTCACGCAGTGCGTTTTTCGCGGCGTTTTTTGGGTACGTTTTTGCTCAGAAAACTGCATGAATTTGCTTCCCCAGCAAAGTCTATACGTTTTCATTTTTGCTGTCTGCACACAGCGTTTTTTTAGCTGGGTTTTTGTGGGCACCACAAAAACGCAGCATGTCAATTATTTTTGCGTTTTTCACTGCGTTTTCCACCCACTGAGTTCAATGAGATGTTCAAAAACGCAATGAAAACCGCAAATTGCAAATATAGCTGCGTTTTAGTGCATTTTTATGACTAAAAACGCAGCAATAAATGCAAGGGGTGGGTAGTTAAGTGACATGTACAGGAAGAGGATTCCTTCTGTCAGTAAACACAGAAGCGTGAATCCTCCTGGTACCGCCACCGCTGCTTCCATTTCCCGCCCGGTGCAATGGCCGCTCCCGTGCAGGAGATGAAAGCGGCTGCTAAATCAAAAGTGAACAGTAGAAAAATGTCATACTCACCTGTCTGCAGACTCCCGGTGTCATGCTCCCAGCTCCTCTTCCCGGTACCGCCACCCAAGCTCCGGCTGTGTGCCGGCTCCCAGGCACGTACGATAGCTGCAGGACCTGGCGGTGATCACCTGATGCGGTCACCTGACGCATCAGCTGATCGTAAGTCTCGCGGTAACGCCAGATTTTACCGCCCGGCCGGCTATCAGCTGATACCGTCAGGAGACTTCATCACTGATTACCGGCAGCTCCTGCAGCGGTCACCTGGGAGTCAGGACGGACGTGTGTAGTTGTTTTTTTGTTTTGTTTTTTGAACTGATGCATCAGCTTAGACTGTACAGCGAGCGAGCGCCGAGTGACTGATTCCCTGGCGCTTGCAGTCAGTTAATGATAGCTGCAGACCGGCCGGGGTGATCTCCGGAGTTCAGGTGAGAGCGCCAGGGATCAGCATGGCCTGTCTGCAGCTGTCATGAACTGAACCGTAAGTGCTGGGGAATCAGTCACTCGGCGCTCACTTGCTGTACAGTCTCGGCTGCACTCTGGAGCTCAGGTGAGAGCTCCAGAGTGCAGTGCAGGTACCTGAATCCAGACCTGGCATTACTGGAGATTCCTCCGGTAGCCAGTCCAACGCTGCACAATGTGTGTAGTTTTTTTTGTTTTTTGCACTGATGCATCAGCTGATTGTATAAAAGCCGTTTATACAATCAGCTGCTGTGTCATGTGATTCAGGCCTTGAACCTGACACATCATCTGATTACTTTGCCTTCCAGCAAACCGATCAGATGATATTGGATCCGGATTGGACGGCGCAGGACCCTTGACCCAGGATTACTGCGGAGGGGGGTTCTTTATTTCAATAAAGATGGAGTCCCTAATTGTGTTGTGTTTTATTTCTAATAAAAATATTTTTCTGTGTGTTGTGTTTTTTTTATCTTTACTAGAAATTCATGGTGGCCATGTCTAATATTGGCGTGACACCATGAATTTCGGGCTTGGGGCCAGCTGATAATACACAGCTATTCCTAATCCCATTATTACCCAGCGAGCCACCCGGCATCAGGGCAGCTGGAAGGGTTGGATACAGCGCCAGAAGATGGCGCTTCTATGAAAGCGCCATTTTCTGGAGTGGCTGCGGACTGCAATTCACAGCAGAGGTGCCCAGAAAGCTTGGACACCCTGCATTGCGGATTCCAATCCCCAGCTGCCTACTTGTACCTGGCTGGACACAAAAATTGGTTGAAGCCCATGTAATTTTTATTTTAAAATATTTACTTCAATATTTATGAAATTCATGAAATAATTAAAAAAAGGGCTTACCTATATTTTTGGTTCCCAGCCGGGTACAAATAGGCAGCTGGGGGTTGGGGGTAGCCCTTACCTGCCTGCTGTACCCGGCTAGCATACAAAAATATGGTGAAGCCCACATCATTTTTTTTGTTTGGGCGGCAAAGAAATCCTGCATACAGTCCTGGAAGGAGGATGCTGAGCCTTGTAGTTCGGCAGCTGCTGTCTGCTCTCCTGCATACACTATTGGTTGGAGGATGCTGAGGCTTGTAGTTCTGCAGCTGCTGTCTTCTCTCCTGCATCCACTAGTGGATGGAGTGTTTAGGCTTGTAGGTCTGCTCCCCCTGACTCTCCCTCTAGCATACAGTCCTGGATGGAGCATGCTGAGCCTTGTAGTTCTGCAGCTGTCTGCTCTCCTGCATACACTAGTGGAGAATGAAGAACATATTGAAGAAGGAAATGACATCAGACCTATTTTCTTTTTTTTTTTCTTCAACAATCTTTAATAGCAATGTTCACTGATAAAAAATGCATAAAAACGCAGTGAGCAAAAACGCAGCAAAACGCAGCAAAAAAACGCAACAAAACGCAGTAAAAACGCATGCGTTTTTGCCGTGTTTTTTTGCCGCGGGTGCGTTTTTGTGAGACATGGCCACCATGAATTTCTAGTAAAGATAAAAAAAAAACACAACACACAGAAAAATAATTTTATTAGAAATAAAACACAACACAATTAGGGACTCCATCTTTATTGAAATAAAGAACCCCCCTCCGCAGTAATCCTGGTTCAAGGGTTCTGCGCCGTCCAATCCTGATCCAATATCATCTGATCGGTTTGCAGGAAGGCAAAGTAATCAGATGATGTGTCAGGTTCAAGGCCTGAATCACATGACACAGCAGCTGATTGTATAAACAGCTTTTATACAATCAGCTGATGCATCAGTGCAAAAATGAAAAAAACAAAAAAAACTACACACGTCTGTGCAGCGTTGGACTGGCTACCGGAGGAATCTCCAGTAATGCCAGGCCTGGATTCAGGTACCTGCACTGCACTCTGGAGCTCTCACCTGAGTGTAGTTTGGCAGCTGCTGTCTGCTCTCCTGCATACACTATTGGATAGAGGATGCTGAGCCTTGTAGTTCTGCAGCTGCTGTTTTCTCTTTTGCATCCACTAGTGGATGGAGTATGCTTAGCCTTATAGGTCTGCTCCCCCTGACTCTCCCTCCAGCATACAGTCCTGGATGGAGCATGCTGAGCCTTGTAGTTCTGCTCCCCCTGCCTCTCCCGCCAGCATACAGTCCTGGATGGAGCATGCTGAGCCTTGTAGTTCTGCAGCTGTCTGCTCTCCTGCATACACTAGTGGAGAATGAAGAACATATTGAAGAAGGAAATGACATCAGACCTTTTTTCTTTTTTTTTTTTCTTCAACAATCTTTAATGGCAATGTTCACTGATAAAAAACGCATAAAAACGCAGTGAGCAAAAACGCAGCAAAACGCAGCAAAAAAACGCATGCGTTTTTGGCCGCGGGTGCGTTTTTGTGTGTTTTTGCAGCAGAAAACGCACAAAAACGCAGCGTCACAAAAACCCCAGTGTCAAAAAAACACAGTGTGTGAACTTAGCCTTACAATACCTCCAGCTCATGCTCCTAACAGAATTCATTTATCTCAAGCTAGTCAGGAGATTAAAGGAGGTTTTACAGGGACTTCATTAGCTGGAGTATGCCCAGTGATAGGGATTATTGATGACAGATGTGTTAAGCTATGTTCACACAGGGCGTTTTTGCAGCGGTTTTTTCCTGACCAAAACCTGATCTTGTGCAGGATGTCTCCCGGGAGTCATCTATGGTTTGTTGCTGCTTTTGATGCATTTTTGTGGCATTTTTTGCGGCGTCTTTACAGTCTTTATTTGCACTTCTGTAATGACCAGCAGGGGTTCAAAAGTACCTGAGTGCTGGGCCGGGATTGACCTGGATCCGGCACTTGGGTAGTTAAAAAAAAAAAAGTAAAGCATGCGCCCTATACAGTCTCCGGCATCACTGTACCTGCTCGGTATATGCTAGTGTGTATGGGCTCCTTACAGGTATGACGACATTCAACAGGCCCTTATCACACGGGGCAGGGGGGCAAAGCATGATTGTAGTGGAAGGGAGAAAACATCGCCAAGCTCACTAACCAAGCTGGCCATGCCCACTAACTTGGACGGTGCACATACATTCTAGATCCTCCCTTGTGGGAAGGTGGCCATGCATGGAGCACTGAGGGACATCACATTAGCAGACATGACTATGCACAGCATAGTGTATGGATGTGATTGCTAAATGTGACACAGCTTGCTCAGCACACAAACAACTAATGGCTCAGTGCTGGGCTGGGCGATGAAGATACAGGCGGCTCTGTAAGGCCATGTGCACATGTTGCTTTTTTTTCAGCGTTTTGGCTGCGTTTACAACTGAACTGTGTCATTGACAAAATGCATGCGTTCTGATTCCCCAGCAAAGTCTATGAGAATCATGCAAAATCTTTGTGCACAATGCTTTTTGAAACACAGCGTTTTGATTGTCAAAAATTTGTCAAAATCTCTGCGTTTGAAGAAGCAACATGTCAATTCTTTTTGCCATTTTGGCAGCGTTCTACACCCATTGAAATCAATGAGTTGTAGAAAAAAAAATGCATTGCATTATTGTTGTGATCCGCATGTTGTTTTAACATAAAGGCAGGTCATTCATCTTTCTCTCTCTCTCAGTCGGTCTGTCGGTCGGTCTGTCGGTCGGTCTGTCGGTCGGTCTCTCTCTCTCTCTATGTCTCCATCTCTCTCTCTGTCCATGTCGGTCTCTCCCTCACACCCCCTCTCTCATACTCACTGATCCACGATCACTGGCATGGCGCTGCATGGCGTTCACACTGTGGTGGCTTCTCCTCTTTTGAAAATGCCGGCCACTCATTAATCCATCACGTATTCCCTGCTTCCTCCGTCCTATGATTGGTTGCAGTCAGACACGCCCCCACGCTGAGTGACAGCTGTCTCACTGCAACCAATCACAGCTGCCGGTGGGCATGTCTATATCGAGCAGTAAAAAAATAAATAAATGATTGAAAAAAAAACCGACGTGCGGTCCCCCCAATTTGGATATGACAGTCCCGGGACTCTACCCGGCTCATCCCGAATTGCCCTGGTGCGGTGGCAATCTGGGTAATAAGGGGTTAATCATGGCAGGCATCTCCCCAAGATACCTTTCATGATTAACCTGTAAATTAAAGAAAATAAACACACACATCCGAAAAATCCTTTATTTGGAATGAAAGACAAAAAAACACCCTCTTTCACCACTTTTTAACCCCTTAAAAACAACTCCAGGTCCGACGTAATCCACGCAAGGTCCCACGACGCTTTCAGCTCTGCTATATCGGAAGCTGACAGGAGCGGCAGTAGAACACCGTCGCTCCTGTGAGCTCCATGCAGCAACTGAAGTAAGTCACGCGATCAGCTTGTGTTGTCACTGAGGTTACTCGTGGCCACCGCTCTCAGGTGGAGGACTGCAGCTGTGGCCGCAAGTATCCTGAGTGAAAGCACAGCTGATCGCGTAGCTCACTGCAGTCATTCAGGGGATTTGCGATCACAGATGAATCCTTTATGTGTGACCGAAAATCAAGCTGAGGCACACGCACAGAGCCGCACGATCACAATGAAGTCGGGTGAAGTTCATCCGAGTTCATTCTGATCACGTAGCACTGTCTCGCAGCCAGAAATGCTCTTTTTGACAGTGCGGTCCCACTCGGCTCTGGTGCAAGTCTATGGGGATGCTGCAGAGCCGAGTGGGATCGCACTGTGAAAAATGTGCATTCTGGTTGCTTTTCCCACTCTATCTATGGCAGAGAAAGCATCCAGAATGCATGAATTCTCCAGGATTGTGCGCACGTCGCGTTCTGCCGAATGCGTCTCAGAACGCAGCTTTTTCGGCTGCGTTCTGAGACGCACTGGCAGTGACTTACATGCTGCGGAATAGAATGCAATGTGCACACATGGCCTAAAGCTGCTGAGGCAGTGGCCAGAGGGACACTTGCCTTTCTGCACCCAGCCCAGACTCCCCCTGCTCAAAGGCCACTAAGTGTTAATTCTACAAAAAGTCCTGGAATATCCTGGAGTGGTTGTCACTGTCGGCTCAAAATCTTTTATGGGTTTGAAGAAGGTGGTTAAAAAATGCAAACACTAAAATATTAATGATCTAGAGGCCATTGTCCATGAGAAATCAAGTAAAAATTCTCAGGAACACTGCCAAAAGCTGATGTCTGGCTATGCACAATGTGTTCTGCAGGCAATAACCAATAAATGCTCCTAGTACCAAAGATGCTTCCCCTGAAAAGGTTCAATAATTCTGAGACTGCAGTAATAATAAAAAATGGCATTTTGTGTTGAATTTTGGAAAACGTTATGTTATTTGTGTTGATATATTTAAATTGTTCTTGTTTTGTTGCAAAGAGCAGAAAGTTTGTAAATTTTGCTAATAAACCTAATTTGCAATTGGGGTTAAATAACTTTAATTGCAACTGTAACTATATACTGTACACAAAATACTCAGTACGACTTTCTTTTATGTGATGTAGTCTCAATTTATTAAGGTTTTAATGGCAGTAATTACGACATAACTGTAAGTAGATTACCTTTTTTTGCATATGAAAACTTTTTTAGAATTATTTTTAAATCAGTTTAAAAATGCCAAAAGCTATTTTCCAGTTTAATTATAAAAATGTAAAAAAAATATTTTGTAAATAACCTGTTTGTTAATGATGTTGTTATTTTGTAAATAGTTGGAATGATTAAATACTGTATATATACAAATATTGCCTAGTGTTATGTAATCATAATATAGTTTAATTTTATGAAGCCAACTACAGTATTCTGTGTTTTTCCAAACAATATTGCTTAAAATGAAATTATTAGCTCAGTAGTAGAGATGAGCCACCTCCCTGGAGTTCGAGTTCGGTTCGGTTCGTCGAACGGTGCCCCGTTCGACGAGCCGCTCGTCGAACCGTTCGTCGAACTCTTGAACCCCATAGGAAACAATGGGAGGCAATCACAAACCCCTAAAAACACCTGGAAAACACCCTCAAAGTTGTCCAAAAGGTGACAAACAACTCCCAAGACCACACAAATGCATGGGAAAGTGACAAGGACAAATACTCATGCGAAAACTAAACAGCTGGATGAGGAAAAAGAGGAGGAGACACAGATATATGAGTATATGCAAGGAAACATCGATGCCATTACTGTGCAACTTGAGCCCTGCTCATTTTAGGCTTCCAATCTGGATAAATTGCCTGAGCTCGCCACGTATGCCTTGGGGATCTTGTCGTGTCCCGCAGCCAGCGTTCTCTCGGAACGTGTCCTCAGTGCTGCTGGTGGTGTGCTGACAGATAATCACACGGGTCTGTCCACTGACAATGTGGACATACTAACGTTCACCAAGATGAGGAAGTTATGGCTCTCAGAGGACTTTTCTTCCCCTGGGTCATCCAGGGGAGGCGAAAGGCACGTGAATTCTTGAGAGTGCTTCATGCAAAGCATCTTTTTCATCTTGAAAATGGGGGTCAACTGATGCCAGTTAAGTGGGATGTGTGTGGACCAATTTTTGGAAACAAGGGAGACTGTGGTTGGAGTCCCCTTGCTGTGTTTTACATGTTTTTATAAGGGCATGACATGGCTTAGAGCTTGACTTTCAGCATCTGCAAACTGTTGGCTACCGAAATGCTGCCTTTCCAACCTTTTTAACCGAGGATTTTCGAGACCTTATGCCCATTGCAGTGCCCCAAGAGCCAATGCCCACTCCTTCTCCAACAAAGGCAGGCCCGCGCTACACCAGCATGTCGCACAAAACATCACCGCTTCTTAGTGAAACTGTGTGTGACAGGGTGCATTTCACCACAGATACTTGGCCCAGTAAACATGGACAGGGGCGTTACATGTCGCTGACTGGGCAATGGGTTACTATGGGGAGAGATGGAGAAGGGTCTGCTGTACAAGTCTTGCGATCCCCACGAGTTGTGTCAATCCTTCCTCTGTATGTAGAAGTTAATACACTGCTTCTGCCTCCTCAACCTCATCTGGGTCCTCCACCTCGGCCCAAACCCTGTGTGCTCAGGCCAACCTTCCTTGTAAATGCGCACAAGGAATCCCACACACCTCCTCACTATGCTGGCAGCAGAGCTCAATGCCATCAGGCGGTCAAATGTTTACTTTGAAATGTATGGGAAATGTGATTCACACCCCTGAGTAGTTGTGGACGGTTAGCTCTGGAGACCGAGTTTCATCAATGGTTGTCTCCACTCAACCAGCAGCCAGGGAAGGCCAGGTGCGACAATGATGCAAACATCGGTGCGGCCCTTCACCGTGACAATGTGACACACGTGCCTTGTGTGGCTCACGTGTTGAACCTGGTTGTCCAGCAATTTTTAAAGCACTATCCTGGCCTACATGGCCTTCTGCAGAGAGCACGGTGTAACGCCTTCCTTGATCCACACACTCAGATGGGCTGTAAAGGATAGGCTAGAGGGAAGTCACTCACCAAGCAGGACCCCCAGAACCCTTAAACCCTTTAACCCCTATACAGGGATTTGGAATTACACAGGGCCCAAGTTGATCAATACCTGTGGAAGGCTGCAGTTCCAGAGAATAGTAGTCAGGCAGGGTCAAAACATTAATTGAGGAAGAGGAACAGAATGGGACAGCCAGGACTTAATCAGAAAACAAGCAGAGGTGAAATGCGGAACGGCCAACGAGGTACATAAACAGCAAGCAGGAAAAGTAGTTAGGTAACAAGCACACAAAATCATAAAACTGAACTAGGGGTAACAGTAACCAGAGGTTCATAGCTATGTCTGGCAGTGGTCTGGAGACAGGATGGGCCTAAAAAAGGGTGTGGTGTCTTCCCATTGGTTGTAGCTGAATGATTGTACTTCATCTGTGAGATACCCACCACCTACATTCAGCCAGTGGTTCTGCATCTGTCAAGGTAACGCAGACCAGTGGGTGAGCATAACCTGCATCCACCTGCGCCGCTGGCATCAACTCCTCTCCCATCATCAGCTCTATGCATGAAAGGAACACGTTGTCACCTGGCAACCGGAGTACAAATTGACCGAGCGGACTCCGGTGGTGACTTAAGAGCCGTGTGCGGCAATGATGCAAACCTGGCTGCGGGCATTCGTCAGGGCAATGTGACACACGTGCCTTGTATGGCTCACATGTTGAATCTAATTCTACTGCAATTTTTAAAACACCATCCCGGCCTACATGGCACGCTCTCTATGTGCTAACTTCCATCGTTCGCACCCAGCAGCTCAACAACTTTCATCGCTACAGAAGTCTTTAGATCTGGTGGTTAAACGCCTGAAATGCGATGTGCCGACATGCAGGAATTTGAATCTGCACATGTTGCAGCGTCTGTGGCAGCACCGCCGAGCCCTGCTGAAACACGTTATGACGTATACCTTGGGCTAACTTGATCCAGAGGTGGTGCAGATCACGCTGCTGGAGTGGTGTCAGATCAAGGACCTATGCACCCTTCTACACATTTTACAAATGTTGACAAAGATGTTTAGCACAGGCGATGCCATTCTCAGCGTGACAATTCTGGTCATCTACATGATGGAGCACACTGTAAGCATTATTCGGAGTCAGGTATTGGGACAAGAGGAATGGGAGGAAGTACAGGAGGAGTCATATGCGGAAGAGATAACAAGATCTACAAGGTCCAGACAGTCAGAGGCACCTAGGCGGCAGTCATGGTGGGGGAGAGGGATTAACAAGGGCGCATAGTATCAGCAAAACTGTTGAGGAAGGTGCAGGAGCCCATGAAGAAATGGAGGACGAACTGGCGATGGGCATAGAAGACTCAGCAGATGAGTGAGAGCTTGCTCACATTTCGGTTGTGCGAGGTTAGGAGGAGAGGGCAGAGGAAGGAGGCACGGTTCTCACCTCTCCGCCACCAACACACCAAGGACTTGGTCCTCCTGGATGCACAAGACACATGAGCGCCTTCTTGCTGCCCTACCTACAACATGACCCTCGGATTGTACGAATTCGAAGTAATGGTGACTACTGGGTTGCCACACTGTTAGATCCACTGTACAAGACAAAATTTGGCGAAATAATTCCTGCCATAGAAAGGGACGCACGTATGCAGGAGTATCAGCAGAAGGTGGTACGCAATCTTAGATCTGCTTTTCCACTAAACACCAGTGGTGCACAGAGTGAATCTCAATGCTTTGTCGTGGATAGGAGGAAATGGTCTTTTACTTGTCCACATCTGAGGGACCTAGGGCTGGCTGCTGTGCTGAGATGGCGTTGAGTACGGTGTCCCTGCAGAGTTGCACTTTTGGTCACATACAAAATGAGTTGAAAAAGGACAGATGCTGGTGGAAAGAGAACAGGTGTGTTGGAAAGGGGAAAAAAGTTTGTGTCCGTGGGTTTGGTGGTTAAGCAACAGTAACATTTGCTGAAGAAACAACATCTGTTATGGTGGGATTGGTAGATTTGGATAAGGTGGTATATACTATGTTACCGCTATATCAAAAAATTAAGAAGGAAAGAAAGAGAAAGGTATATATCCCCATCGCCAGTCGGTGTCCACCGTGCTCCCAGATGGAAAAGGAGAGGTTGGCAACTTGAAGGTTAGGTGGAGGATACAGAGCTGGGTGGCTCTGAAACTGGTAGTAGCCTGAACCAAGTTAGACGACACTCGGATCTGGAGACTGGGAGCCCTGTTAGCGTCACAGGGTCCACACGCCCACCCAGCCGAGGATCTCCCTGATAACAACACAGGGGCCATTGGGTACGCTGTCCATGTGCGTAGGGGCCACACCTGTGAACAGCAGGCGCATCAGCAGCAGCAGGCCTGTTAATGCCACTGGGCTGCACTAGCAGGACTGGTAGGACAGGAGCTGGTCTTAACCGTTCTGTGTTACCATCTGTGGTGACAGCCTGCATCGACGCCCTATGCCTGCCTACCTCTGGCCTAAAGCCGCAATGGGTTCAACACATGGAGGTGTGCTCTTTCGGAGCATAATAGAAGACTGCGCACCTCCTTGTTGGTTCCAGCCCCTTTTATAACCTGGGTTCGCCCCAAACCAGGGTGGACCACAATGCACCTCCTGGAGACAAAAGCAGAGTGACACATCATGAGTGGCATAACTAGCGTCCTATTCGGAACCGCCACTTCAATGATGACCGAATGGCAGCCACGACCCAAGCACCTCACCAGTCATCGTCTGACCAACAATAATAAGGTGACAAGTCATAGGGGCGGGCCTCTGCAAGCCATTTGGGAGTTGCCTGGCCACATCGTCAGGACACCTGATGCCCTGTGGTCTATATGTGCCCCCCACATCAGGGGCAGGTCCAAAGAGTTCATTACCGGATCTAGCCTCTGATGCAGTAAGTGCTTGAGCATGCTCAGTAGCATGAAATACAGTCTCCCCGAAAAAAGACTATCAGCTTCAGCATGCTGTCTAGGCACAACACAGGACTTAGACCTGGCCAGAAGTCCAAGTACCTGTGCAAAGAGGCTTTTCACACAAAGTGTGGGAACATGCGCTGTAGCCCGAAATGAAGACTTAGCCTCAGGAATGGCACAGTCAGGCTGAGTATACTCACTAGGCGAAACACTGAAGTTAGGCTGCAGCTGGGGTAAATCGGCACACGAATGCGCACTAGCCGCCTCTCCACACTTAGACGTGGAGGAGAAAGCAGCCAGCTGGACAACCCGAGGCACAGCCCTAAATGGCAGCTGACGCCTGGGCGCAACTGGAACTGCAGCATGTTGCTTGCGTTTACAGCGGCACCGATTCGTAACAACAAATAACAGCCAAAATAACAGGTGTACTTCTTCCCCTAGATAATCTGATATGATCCTTTTTCACGGACACGACCATCGTTAACAAAAGTAGAGGAGGCACCAAAACAGCAGCTGCTTCAATGGATGTCCAGTGCGCCATAAAGTGGGCTCTCTTCCACCTCAAGTTCAATATCACAAATACTCCATTCCACTGTGGTGTCAACCCAATCGCACTTGCTTGATAACAGCTCTCAAGTTTCCACCAGCCCTGCTGAGTATGGGGTAACAGAGATGGTTGAGTCTGCAGAGCTGTTCAGTCACACTATAGCCTGGGATTCAGAGGTCTGCTCCAAAGCTGCAGTGAGTACAGACAAAGAAGTTATTATTATTATTATTTATTTATTTATTTATAGAGCACCATTCATTCCATGGTGCTGTACATGAGAAGGGGGTTACATACAGAATACATATATAAGTAACAATAGACAGACTTGTACAGAGGGAAGAGGGCCAAGCCTTTGCGGGATTACAATGTAAAGTATTTTCGGGAGGAGACAGTAGGTGGGTGTAGGTTAGGCGGCAGCTAGGCACGGTGGTGATGTCATTGAAGGTTATAGTCATTTGTGAACAAATGATTTTTCAGGTTCCGTTTGAAGCTTGTGGGTGTAGCAGAAAATCTGACGTGTTGAGGCAGCGAGTTCCAGGAGACAGGGGAAATGATCTGCACAGATGCCCAGAAGCTTTGTGAATCAGATCCAGGCCCCGATGAAGATGGTGCTGAGCATAATGTACACCCTCATTTCCAAACCGTACATCATCCTGGTGGAGACAATGGGGAACATGAAGAGGAGACTCAGAGGCAGGAAGAGGTTGTCACGGAGGACTCAGGATGAGGGGAATGAAAACACACAGGGTAATGATGAGGTTGGAGACCCCACTTACTGTCAAACCAAAGTCAGCCAGTCGATGACGTCAGCAGAGGAGGTGGAGGAGGATGCTACTGACGACGAATTTGCGTTGTGTCTTCATGGACACAGACAAAGTACTGGAAGCACGTCAACAACTGAATCCTCAGCCACAACTCTGCCTTTGAGCATAAGTCATGTTGGCTATGCAGGTCGCATGGGCTGTATGCCTTGCCTAGCCTGGGACTTTTTGGACATCGCAAAGGATCACCCAAGTCATGTAATCTATAAGATTTGTAAACAATCTCTAAGTAGAAGGCAAAAACTCACAACTTTGAGTACTTCCTCCATGAAGTGTCACATGGATATGAATCGATAGCGTGAAGGTGTATTGCTCAGCTTTAGCCACTGTCAATGCAACATGCTTATTTGCCATTCATTGCATGCATTGTTGCAGACTACACACAAGGGGCTGGTTTTTTTTTTAGGATCTGCCTTTGTCTGTTTGGTCACTATAGCAATAGCAAATTGGTCTTCGGGTGTGGACTTGGAGATGCTGTCTATGAAAAGAAGGAAAAGCTAAAGGTGTGTGTTACAGCAAGGAGCCACCACTGAAACGTTTCGTTCAATTGTGAGGGGAGTCGTGTTGGAGTTTGGTGAGGAGCACCGTAACGCCAGTGAGCAGCATCCTGTGCCACAGACCAACACTCTTCCGGTGCTGTCTATACTGTTTACCGTGAGAGGAGCGTAAAATCTGTATATATGGCAACTAGACATCACAGTACCCGGGTACGGTAGGCTGTGCCCAGACAGTAATGCGTGCATGCAACACTTTGTTTTATTAGCAAAACACATCTGTACTGGGTTGGCCGACTATATAGACAATAAGACTTGCTGCCCCAGCACTGTCAAATTGTCACTTACAGTTTAAACCATAGAGGGACAGCGACACATGTTTGCATTGACTGTTGCTTTTCAAGATTTCCATGACTGTGTTGCAGAGCTGTGTGGTTTGCATTCACACTGTTATCATCTGCTTTATCTGTGGGGCTTCAGCTAACAAGGGTATTCAGGGGGGGTAATGTGTTTTGTCTATGTTTAGGTAGATAACTTTGAAGCTCTTGTGATGCGCCACTGGTAAGTCGTGTTCACACACACACACACACACACGCACAAACACAATTACTGCTGCTACGCAGAGGAATTAGCAGGTAGTAGGCAACTGAATAGATTGTTCAATTATTTCAATTTTATGCATGGTTCTTATTGTTTGTTTGTCCTTTTCCTGTTGCATGGTTTGGCTGCATACTGAGGAACACCACCAAGAACAAGACTTACAATGAAGCATAAGTCGCAATGTGAATTTCACTGTGCTACAATGCGGCATAGCGGGGCTGTGCAACCACCGCCTGCCCCATCAAGTGCATCTGCATGCTCTTTATCCTCTGTGACTGTGGGGACAGCAGTCACACATGCTTTTTCACGCTGAACTTCCACCCCTTCCCGTACGCGGGAGTGTGATTGGCAGGTCGTCACTTGTTTTGGAAGTGGAAACAGATGGTATTGTTGAGCTGTCAGACAGCGAGAGAACCACTATTGGATGAAGGCAACATTATATCCACGCCTGCACCTTCGTCACAGATTGGCTGGACTACCTGCAGTTAATAATTGCGTTCCAGAAATTGAAATGAGTGTAGAATGCACATGTTTTGTACCTTGCTTGGCAGCAAAGGAACACTAGCTTAGTATTCCAAACAATTTTAGGATGGCAGAAAAAGTGTCAGCTCTTTGGGCAAATTAAATAGCGTGGCAAAAGTGGCCAGGTGGGTACAGTGGCCGTGTTCTGTGGGTACTAAGACAGTAAAGGAAGCCTCACTTTCTATCCCTTCTAATGATGAAATGCAGCAAGGAATTCCCAGACTTTGCTATAAAAATAGCGTAGCAAAATGTGCATGATGGTTTATTGCTGAGGTGCTGGTAAATGCTTGGCAACAGTGGGACACTAAATTGCCACTGTTTGTATGCCACTTATGTACAGCACTGTTTGCTATAAAAATAGCGTAGCAAAATGTGCATGAGGGTTTAATGCAGAGGTGCTGGAAAATGCTTGGCATCAGTGGGACACAAAATTAGTAGAGCAGCCACTTTTTGGATGACACTTATGTTCAGTACTGTTTGCTATAAAAATAGCGTAGCAAAATGTGCATGAAGGTTTAATGCTGAGGTGCTGGTAAATGCTTGGCACCAGTGGGACACAAAATTAGTAGAGCAGCCACTGTTTGTATGCCACTTATGTCCAGAACTGTTTGCTATAAAAATAGCGTAGCAAAATGTGCATGAGGGTATAATGCAGAGGTGCTGGAAATTACTTGGCACCGGTGGGACACAAAATTAGTATGGCAGCCACTTTTTGGATGCCACTTATGTTCATCACTGTTTGCTATAAAAATAGCGTAGCAAAATGTGCATGAGGGTTTAATGCAGAGGTGCTGGAAAATGCTTGGCACCAGTGGGACACAAAATTAGTATAGCAGCCACTGTTTGGATGCCACTAAGTTTCATCACTGTTTGATATAAAAATACCATGGCAAAAGTGGGCAGGTGGGTACAGTGGCCGGGTTCTCTCGGTCATTGGACAGGAAAGGAAGCCTCACTTTCTATCCCTCCTAATGGTGAAATGCAGCAAGGAATTTCCTGAACTTAGGTACACAGACGCTGTTATCTTAAGCTGAATACAGCGTTTCCATGGACCTGACTGTCACCTATGGCTCTAAGCCCGAGAAAATGAGCCCTGAAAAGGACTGAAATAAACTTAACAGCCAGAGCGGTGCCAGGAGCTGCGTGAGCGGTGACTGTCACCTACACGCAGAAAGCAGATAATGGTGCCGTGAGAGAAAATGCCCGTATTTATAATGCAAGGACATGTGACATGGACAGCCTATGACACATGCCCTTGCATGTCTGGCAAAAAAGACCACTTAGCTGTGTGTGTGTCTGGGATTGGCTGACATGCTGGCCCGCCCCACTGCACGTGCGCTTAGGGAGAAAAAAAAAATGGCGATCGCCATTATCCCAGCAGCACTGATCTAAATGCGCCGCCCCCGCACACTATACGCTGAAATTAGATAATAGTGTGAATCCCAGAGTGACTCACACTATTACAGTGAAAAGCCAGCTAGTAAATAGCTAAGCTTTTTGCTGATCGAACTGTTCTCGAACGTAACTCGAGCTATCGAGCTTTTAGCATAAAGCTCACGTTCGCGTTTGATCTTGTGCACCCCCAAAATCACTCAAACATGAAATTGGCGAACCTCGAACATCGCTCAACTCTGCTCATGACATGCATTCACTTTCACATCCACAGATGATAGTACTTTCTTATCCCAGAAAATCAGTAAACCTGACCTACTTCCAAACTTTGCAATCATAGACAACATTTGACCAATTGACAATGTCACGTCACCCAGATAACATATCATCTACACATAGGCTTATTCATTTTTCTGACAAACTCTACAAGTCTCGCAGATGACTTACCATGTTCAATGGCTAAGACAAAGCGGAGAGATGATAGTGGGCAACACTAGCTCGTGACTCTCCCTAGCTCAAAGGCATCAGAAAGTCTACAGTTCAACCTGAGCTAAGCTAATTGAGATGAATAGAGCAACCAAACTAGGGCAGTATATTGAGAACCTAACTCCATACTATATGGAATTCAAATCTTTCTTCTGCAGTTTAAGAAATAGACAACTCAAATTGACTGCAGTGGATTTGTTAGACATTAAAACCCAACTGATCTTCATTGATCAATCACCTCATTAATGACTCATCAATCTTTTGTCCAATACTTCAGCTAGTAATTTAATATCCACTGCAAACAAAGAGATTGTCCAGAAGGAATCGGGCTGGTACTAATCTTCCCTGGTTTTACTGTTAATACCATTATGGCTTTCCAGCTTTCATATTTTACTGGTTTTACACAAGAAACTATGGCATAAATAAAAGACAAAACAGTAGTGACAATCGTTTACAGAAGAAAGATCGTAATTCAGGGTATGATCTGGCAGGTAGAGTGACACCCGAGTGTTCAAGAGGAGAGAGGAAATGGAGAACAAAAAGAAGTGGATATAGGAGAGACCTAGAGTAGAATAGTTAAATCAAGATAATAAGGAGGAAGAAAGGACCTCGGAGACCACAGCAACCTAGCAGTGCCAGAGCAAATATTGAGGAAACATAGGATGTTTCCCCACTAGTGGGGACCCCTGCATGGTGAGAAACTTTGGTCCCAAACAGAAAGGTCTCCCGGTGGAACCATTTGGTGGTAGTGGCTGCAGCCTACCTGCGAGATTGGGCCATTACTTGCTCCATACGGTGGGTCTTATCTATTTCCTCAAGCCACTCCTCCACGGATGGGGGCTGAGTGAAATTCCATTGGCATGGAATGACTGCCTTGGCAGCCTGGACAAGGTGCCTCAGGAGTGACTTCTTATAGGCATTTTTTGGCATATGAAACATATAAAGTAGGGTCGCCTCTGGTTGCCTGGGGACTTTGACTCCTATAACCTCAAAAATAATCTCTAGGACCCCTCCAGTGAAAGCTGCCAAGCCAGGGCACTGCCATCAAATGTGTGAGAGGCTACCCCCACGTGCTCCACATCGCCAACAGGTATCAGGAATTTCCGGGCACCATTTATGGAGCAATGCTTGGACCCGATACCATCGGGAGATGATTTTTTTAACAGGTGTCTTGGGACCTTGTGGCCACTGCCAACTTGTGGGTGAAACAGAAACAGAGATCCCATTGTTCCCTAGAGAACTCCGCCTGCAGCTCTGTCTCCCATGCCCTGCAAAAGTGAGGGAGGGTACCTAGATCTGCCACAGTCAGTATTTTGTAGACACAGGAGAGTGTGTGTTAAGTATGCTACCTGAACATTATGGCTTTTGCCATGAAATCTGCTCTTCTGGCTTTTACTCCAGGTCATGACAGCTGCTACGCACATCAGCTCCTTTCCTCCTGTTCTCCAAGGACCTTCTCCGAGAGCTGAGTGGTTAAAACTGAGAACTATAAATAATACCCGGGGTAATTATAGGGCGTAGAACAAGATCTGAGATATTTGCATTCACTTCATATGACAGTCGGGATATCCTCTGCCCTAGACTTTTTCTTCTTGAAACTATTCAAAAGTTTATTTTTCTTTGGAAAATCCTATGAAAAAAACATCACAGAATACCTATATCTATCACCATATGAAAAAAAAAACTAAAAACGCTGTTAAAAGACTAGAAACAATCTGTAAATAACACAAAAATTACACGTAAAATTACGCTACTAGAGTAACATTAATATTAACTCACAAAGTTTGCCAAAATAATTGCATTGACTTCCCCACATGAGTGGTAAAGCTTCTACAACAAGACTAGACACAATAATCTGATATTGGTATTCAGATTAAAGAAGGTCAAGAAATCAAGATAATAAAATATACTTTTAATTGAAAATATTTACTTAGTTATTTTATTTTTTTTAATTATTTGAATTCCACAGTATAGTACCCAAGGACATGGAAAATAGGTCACACATGTATTACTAGCATCAGCAGCAAAATAATAAAACAATATCCCATCATAATAATGAATCTGATATCAAGTCATAGAAAATATAAGTAAATGTGTTGCATATATCATAACAGTATAAGTTCTGGTACTAAACAGATGTTATGTATCTCTTCAATATAATCTCTCTAGGATATGTTTATATTTATGCTGTTAATATCAACAAACATCACAATTTTCTAGTTACATAAATGCATTAATAGTACACATTTCATCACTGAAACAGATTACTGACTGAGACACTTAAAGTGCTATGTGCTATAAGTTAGTTTGGGACTTGTAGTTCCTCAGTTCTATCTATTGCATGGTGATTCTGTGGCTGATTCCTCCACTTGCTCATTATGCATCATTGTTAACATTAACAAACATACCAGTTACAAAAAATGCATTAATAGTACACATTTCATCATTAAAACAGATTACTGACTGAGATACTTAAAGTGCTATGTACTATATGCTATAAGTTAGTTTGGGACTTCTAGTTCCTCAGTTCTATCTATTGCATGTTAATTCAGTGGCTAATGATTCCTCCACTTGCTCATTATGTATGACAATGTTGCTATGTTAATATTAGTAGATCCAGGTATCTGTTGCAATAGATAAACCACTAATATAATGCTACTTAATAGAGACCACAGATCCACGTCCTTCAACCCCAACACGTGTTTCGACACGTCTTCGGGGGCGAAGTGAAGAAGGGGCGAAACACGTGTTGGGGTTGAAGCACGTGGATCTTTGGTCTCTAGTAAGTAGCATTATATCAGTGGTTTATCTATTGCAGCAGATATGTGGCTCTGCTAATATTAACATAGCAACATTGCCATACATAATGAGCAAGTGGAGGAATCATTAACCACAGAATTAACATGCAATTGATAGAACTGAGGAACTAGAAATCCCAAACTAACTTTAGCACATAGCACTTTAAGTGTCTTAGTCAGTAATCTGTTTCAGTGATGAAATGTGTACTATTAATACATTTTTGTAACTAGCAATTGTGATGTTTGTTGATATTAACATCATAAATATAAATACCGTATTTTTCGCTTTACAAGACGCACTTTTGTTCCCCCAAATTTTGGGGGAAAGTAGAGGGTGCGTCTTATAAGCTGAATATATGGGGGGGTGTATATATATATATATATATATATATATATACACTGCAGGGTCCAGGGGAGGTGGGGGCAGCTCTGGAGCGCAGGTAAACGCTTGGGGCTGCAGCCTTTGATCTCCTGCTCCCGCTCATATAATATGCACAGCCGCTGTCCATCTCTGTGGTGCTGAAACCGCACCGCAGTGACGGGCTGGGGGAGCAGTGCATATTATATGTCCCTGCGCCCCCCTGTGATGGCACATGCCCCCCTGTGTTAGATATGGCCCCCATGCTGCTGCTCATTCTAAAATAAAAAAGCTTCACTTACCCCCTCCAGCGTTTCTCCCCGGTGTCTTTGCTTCCACTGTGATCAGGCATGCAAAGATCTCACTCTGCTGTGCCAATCACATGACCGGCACGAAGAACTAGGAAGTGGAGGAAGAGAAGCAAGGAGTGAGACAGGAGGGAGATCAGCGCTGGAGGAGGTAAGGAAAGAGTGTTTTATTTTACTATGGGCAGCAGCATGGGGGCGATATCTAACACAGGGGGACTTGTGCAATCCATAGGGGGCCATAGGCAGCACAGGGAAACATATGCAATCCATAGGGGGCCATAGGCAACAAAGGGGGATGAATGCAAACCATAGGGGGCCATAGGCAGCACAGGGGAATGTATGCAATCCATAGGGGGCCATAGGCAGCACAGGGGAACGCATGCAATCCATAGGGGGCCATGGGCAGCACAGGGGAACGTATGCAATCCATAGGGGGCCATAGGCAGCACAGGGGAATGTATGCAGGCCATAGGCAGCACAGGGGAATGTGTGCAATCCATAGGGGGCCATAGGCAGCACAGGGGAACGTATATAATCCATAGGGGGCCATAGGCAGCACAGGGAACATGTGCAATCCATAGGGGGCCATAGGCAGCACAGGGGAACGTGTGCCATCACAAGGGGGCTATATTCAATATAAGGGGGCCATATCCAGATTAAGGGGGCTAATTTTAGGATGGGGGGCTAAGAGGGACATATACCCTATATGATTTGTTAGACGGACACTGGCATTATAAGATGGATCCCATTTAACATTAAAAAAAATAATTCTCTTTTCCTTCACCAAATTTGGGGGTGCGTCTTATAATCAGGTACGTCTTATAAAGCGAAAAATACGGTATATCCTAGAGAGATTATATTGAAGAGATACATAACATCTGTTTAGTACCAGATCTTATACTGTTGTTATGATATATGCAACACTTTTACTTATATGTTCTATGAATTGATATGAGATTCATTATTGTGATGGGATATTGTTTTATTATTTTGATGCTGATGCTAGTAACACATGTGTGACCTATTTCCATGTTCTTGGGTACTATACTCTGGAATTCAAATAATTAAAAAAATATATATTTTCAATAAAAAGTATATTTTATTATCTCAATTTCTTGAGCTTCTTTATTCTGAATACCAATATCAGATCATTGTGTCTAACATTAATATTAGTTGTAAAACACCTATAGATAGTTGATGCTTAATGAACATATTTTCTTTAGGCTAGGTTCACACACTGCGTTTTTTTGATGCTGCGTTTTTGTGCGTTTTTTGCGGCAAAAACCTCACAAAAACGCACCCGCGTCAAAAAAACGCGGCAAAACGCGTGCGTTTTTGCCGCGTTTTTTTTACGCGGGTGCGTTTTTTTGCTGCGTTTTGCTGCGTTTTTGCTCACTGCGTCTTTATGCGTTTTTTATCAGTGAACAAAAAAAAAAGGTCTGATGTAATTTCCTTCTTCAATGTGTTCTTCATTCTCCACTAGTGTATGTAGAAGAGCAGACAGCTGCAGAACTACAAGGCTCAGCATACTCCATCCAATAGTGTATGCAGGAGAGCAGACAGCAGCTGCAGAACTACAAGGCTCAGCATGCTCCATCCAGGACTGTATGCTGGAGGGAGAGTCAGGGGGAGCAGACCTACAAGGCTCAGCAGCTCAGCAGCAACAGCAGACACCAGCTGTCGAACTACAAGGCTCAGCATCCTCCATCCAATAGTGTATGCAGGAGAGCAGACAGCAGCTGTCGAACTACAAGGCTCAGCATACTCCATCCAATAGTGTATGCAGGAGAGCAGACAGAAGCTGCAGAATTACAAGGCTCAGCATGCTCCATCCAGGACTGTATGCTGGAGGGAGAGTCAGGGGGAGCAGACCTACAAGGCTCAACAGCTCAGCAGCAAGAGCAGACAGCAGCTGTCGAACTATAAGGCTCAGCATCCTCCATCCAATAGTGTATGCAGGAGAGCAGACAGCAGCTGTCGAACATCATGTCTCAGCATCCTCCATCCAATAGTTTATGCAGGAGAGCAGACAGCAGCTGTCGAACTACAAGGCTCAGCATCCTCCTTTCAGGACTGTATGCAGGATTTCTTTGCCCTCCCCAAACAAAAAAAAATGACGTGGGCTTCGCAATATTTTTGTATGCTAGCCAGGTACAGCAGGCAGGTATGGGCTGCCCCCAACCCCCAGCTGCCTATTTGTACCCGGCTGGGAACCAAAAATATAGGGAAGCCCTTTTTTTTTTTTAATTATTTCATGAATTTCATGAAATAATTTAAAAACAAAATGACGTGAGCTTCGCCCAATTTTTGAGTCCAGCCAGGTACAACTAGGCAGCTGGGGATTGGAATCCACAGTGCAGGGTGTCCATGCTTTCTGGGCACCCCCGCTGTGAATTGCAGTCCCGCAGCCACCCCAGAAAATGGCGCTTTCATAGAAGCGCCATCTTCTGGCACTGTATCCAACTCTTCCAGCTGCCCTGATGCCGGGTGGCTCGCTGGGTAATAATGGGGTTAGGGCTAGCTGTATAGCTGGCCCTAAGCCCGAAATTCATGGTGTCACGTCAATATTAGACATGGTCACCATGAATTTCTAGTAAAGATAAAAAAAAACACAACACACAGAAAAATATTTTTATTAGAAATAAAACACAACACAATTAGTGACTCCATCTTTATTGAAATAAAGAACCCCCCCTCCGCAGTAATCCTGGGTCAAGGGTCCCGCGCCGTCCAATCCTGGTCCAATATCATCTGATCGGTTTGCTGGAAGGCAAAGCGATCAGATGATGTATCAGGATCAAGTGCCTGAATCATATCACACATCAGCTGTCGGTGCAAAAAAAAAAAAAATACTCACTTATGTGCTGATTACCGGCAGCTCCTGGAGCGATGGGGCGGGAGTCTGATCCTGTTCGATCGCTGCAGCAGCTGCCGGTAATCAGAGATGAAGTCTCCTGACACATCCGCTGATAACCGGCTGGGCGTCGGCGTCAGCCCGAGACTTACGATCAGCTGATGCGTCAGGTGACTGCATCAGGTGATCCGTCGCCAGGTCCTGCATTCTGCAGGCATACGTACCCGGGGAGACTGCACACACCCGGAGCGGCGATACCGTGAGAGGAGATGGGAGCGGGCATGGCACCGGGAGGCTGCAGACAGGTGAGTATAACTTTTTTTTTTTTTCTACTGTTCACTTTTGTTTTCTCAGCCGCTTCCACCTCCCGCCCAGACATGGCGCCACACGGCAGCATACATGCACAGGACGGGAGGTGGAAGCGGCAGTGACGGTACCGGGAGGATTCACGCTTCTGTGTTTACTGACAGAAGGAATCCTCTTCCTGTACACATCACTTTACTACCCACCTCCTGCGTTTATAGACGCGTTTTTGGTCTTAGAAACGCACCAAAACGCAGCTATTTGCGTTTCTGATTGCGTCTTTCAACATCCCATTGCACTCAATGGATGAAAAGCGCAGTGAAAAACGCGGGAATAATTGACATGCTGCGTTTTTGTGGCACCACAAAAACGCAGCTGAAAAAAAACGCTGTGTGCAGACAGCAAAAATGAAAACTCATAGACTTTGCTGGGGAAGCAAAGTCATGCAGTTTTCTGAGCAAAAACTCACCCGAAAACTGCGCAAAAACGCCGCGAAAAATGCACTGTGTGAACTTTCCCAAACAGTGACAAATAATATGTGTTATACATTGTATTGAAGAACATATACAGCTGGTTGTATTGATTTCCAATTACCACTCTGATCCTATCCTATCCTATGCAATATATCATTTTGCACAAATCTTACATTAATTGTAGTTAGACTGTCCAAGTGTTCAGCCCTGCTGATGGGATGTCTGGGGCCAAAATGAAGTTTTTTTCATATGCGGTTTAGCACATGTAAAGATTCACATTGTGATGATGAAAATGTAATAATCTATGCACAGTTTTTCAGTTTCTACACTTTGTCCTCTTGGGAGTTGCTGTCTGTAGAGTGAATGAGATACTTGTTTGTCTTGACAGTGCCCCAATTACAATCCCATATTCTGCTTCTCTTATCTGTGATCACAGCATCAAATACATTTGAAGTCTTTGTTATCATCCAGGTTGCTAACCATAGCTATTATTCACTTTGAACATCACTCAAATCCTCAGAACACCAACGGAGCCGGCTTTACTGCTAGGTATCCTTTGCGTTAGACAATACATGGTTGCAGTGCTCATTTATTTCTATTTTGATAAGCAGGATGATGCTAATGGAACTGTCCCTCAAATAGTGCACTATTAATAATGGATGGAAACAGTTCAAACCATTTTTACTGACTTAAAAAAATTAAAAGAGCTCTAAAAAATAAGAAAAGATACTAAAGTAAATTAAATGAGTAGGTATAAGACATCCAAGACAAAACTAGATATTAAAACATGTACAGTATATGGATAAGTAATATTTTTTATAAATTCTATTGCATTACTACAAAATGTTATTTTATTCCTTACTAAATTTGGAGACTGGGGTTCTTAATACGATTTTAATAATGGGAATTAGCAGTGGTGTTTTCACAAAGTAAGCAGCGTGTAATCAGTGATTTCATCAGACTTGGGCAACATTCATGTGCTTTAGCAGCTGCTTTACAGTATGGCTGAGTATATTTTTTTTTGGAAAATAAAAAGGAAAAACAAAAAAATAGAAGCTCACCACGTTTCTATATCAATGTAAAGCTGAGACAATGCTGCCGGTGAGTGCCGCATGCTGGTGGTGAGAAGCAGCCAAAATATTGAAGCTTTAGGGGAAAGGTTGGCACAACCACAGGATAAAAAAAAATCCTTGAATATAATTTTTTTAAGCAATTATTATTACAAATTATGTAAATCTTAACTTTAACATGTGCATCACACATAAAAAAAAACTAAAACTGTGCTGAAGAAAATGGCATAAATGTGTAAGGGGGTGCAGGACCCGTGTGCCCCACCCTGAAGACGTTAATCGTCAATGATGTAAATAGTATTTATGTGAATAATGTGTTAATGCTTATTTTAAGTATGTGGCCATCTAGTGGCTGGTTTTAGTTCCTGCTCCTTAGCAAGGTATTGGAGGTTGCCTAGCGACAGGGGCAGGGAGATACTAGTGAGTTAATAATAATGGGAGTTAGATGCAATATAGTTGGGCAGAGGCGAAATAGAGTTAGAGCAAAGTTAGAGTTAAGTTGAGACAAGCAGTGTGTAAGCCAGCTGCATAACGGTGGTCCAGAGATGGGGTGGTTGTGGCAAGACCCAAAACCAGTATTAGTGACTCAGTTGCAGGATAGGACAGCAGAGTACCCTTAACCCACCATAGTGAGTACCAGACGTCAACCCTCAACCTGGGCAATTCGAGTCGCGACTGTTTCCAGCAGTACTATTCCTGTAGTGGAGGTCAAACATAGATTTGAGCAAACAGGTTGGCATGGAGAAACCCAGCTGGGAAACTTTGCTTGTCACTGTGTATCCAAATGAGGGCTTGTTTTTTTTTTGCAGGACGAGTAGTACTTTTGAATGACACCATTCATTCTGCTACTTATTGTACTGTAAAATGAAAAAAATATATATATTTCAAGTACGTTGAAATTGAAAAAAATACAGTTCCTTGATTTTCTTTTTTTAATTACTATGTTCACTATTTGGTAAAACTGACCTGGCAGTATGATTCTCCAGGTCAGTACGAGTCTGTAGATACCAAACATGTAAGTTTTTTTAAGTGGAAGTGGAAATTTGTATAAAAAAAAAGGTTTTGTGCTTTTGTTGCCATATTCCGAATTTTCTAATTTTTCATGATCTGGCAATGTGTGATGGCATTTTTTTGCATTCTGAGCTGACATTTTTATAGAAACCATTTTACGGTAGATGCAATATTTTGATGTCCTCTTTGCATTTGATTGCATTTTATTACAATGTTGCGGCGACCAGAAAAATGTACCGTAATTCTAGAATTTTTATTTTTTTCTCATTACGCCCTTCACCATCAGATTAATTTATTTTATATTTTGATAGATCAGGAAATTCTGATCTCAGCAATACCAAATATGCTTATTTATTTTTTTAATTGTTTTATTTTCAATGGGGCAAAAGGTTAGTAATTTCAACTTGTGTTTTTTTATTTTTTACACATTTTATTGATTTTACTAGTACTTGAAGCTGATTCATGTTGGTTGTTTCTGCTGTACAGAGGGGTGCTTCAGCACCGTTGGGTACGGCAGAAATACTGATTACCTGTGGATGCCAGCGCTCACCCGCCGTTCACCAGAACTAATAATAATAATAATAATAATCTTTATTTCTATAGCGCCAACATATTCCGCAACGCTTTATAATTCAGATGTTCATACAGAAACAAACATTCATACGTAACAGTTACATAAAATGCAATAATTAAAGCAAAAATAATGACAACTCTGCTCGTAAGAGCTTGCAATCCACAATGGGGTGAGGTTGGGGTGACAAGGTACAGGTGCTTATTTATAATGATGGTCCAACCATCTCGAAGTACTGGGGGATAGATAAGGCTGCATGAACCAGTCACCAGCCAATCTTTGTGATGCTTTTGGGTGCAGTGGAGTCTGATGGAGAATTATGTTCTTAGAAGTAGTAGAAGCGATATATATGAATTGACTTTGATTAGAGAAGGTGATGGGCCACCCTAAAAAGATGTGATTTTAGGGAGCATCTGAAGCTGTGCAAATTGTGGTTTATTCTAATTTCTTGGGGTTGAGTATTCAAGAGGATTGGTGCAGCTTGGAAGAAGTCTTGGTGCCGAGAGTGGAAGGTTCGGATTAGTGTGGATGTTAGTTGAAAGTCATTTGCGCAGTATAGAGAACTGGTAGGGTGATAGAAAGCTGAGGGTGGAGAAGTAGGGGGGTGCTGCACTGTGGAAAGCTTTGTGGGTGAGAACAAGCAATTAAAATTGGATTTTATGATATTTGGGCAGCCAGTGTAATGACTGGCACAGAGCGGAAGCGTCTGAATAACGATTAGCCAGATAGGTGACCCTGGCTGCTGCATTAAGGATGGTCTGTAGAGGAGAAAGTGTAGTTAGGGGGAGGCCAATTAATAGAGATTTACAGTAGTCAAGGTGGTAGTGGATCAGGACCACAATGAGAGTTTTTGTATTTTCCATGGTGAGAAAGGGATGGATTCTAGACATGTTGTTCAGGTGCAGGTAACAAAAGCATTCGAGAGATTGTATATAGTAGGTGAAGCAGAGATCGGTGTCAAGCATAACACCCAGTGAACCTGCTGCACAGGCATTATCATAGTGCTACACACAGAGAGGGCGATGTCAGGTTTAAGGAGGTTAGTCACAGAAAATACTTACTAAAAACAGCCATTAGACAACAGGTCAAACAGCAAATGCACTAGCAGAATGCAGCCTGCACCTTAGGATAAAGGTGGGGGCAACACAGGTGCAGAATACCAATGAGAACCACTCACAGCCTACCATATCATGGAGGGGGTGGTTGCTGGTATTAAAACACTGCACACAGATGGTGTTTGCATAGGGCTGCCTATGCAAACACCATCTGTGTGCAGTTTTAATACTATCCACCACCCCCTCCATGAGTCGGTAGGCTGGGAGTGGTTGTCTTATCGATTTTCTGCACCTGTGTTGCCCCCACCTTTATCATAGGGGCCGGCTGCATCCTGCGAGTGCATTTGCTGTTTGACCTGTTGGCTAATGGCTGTTTTTGGTGAGTTATTTTCTGTGACTTCTTTTGAATTTATGTCTTTTTCTATGAATCAGTTTGAATTTAGTGTAGAGATTCGTAAGCATGGGGACCCTTGACGCCGGCTTATAAGCTTATGGACCAATACCTTACTTTATTATTTAATATCAATATTTATATTTTTATTGCACAATTTTCTGCAGGATGCAGCCGGACCCTTTGGGGTGTCTGTTTTGTGTGTTAAGGCACTTATATATTGCTGGGCAGCCTGCCTGATCTAATAGTATGGGCGTCATCAATAGGCTGCAAGACACTTTGCATGGCACATACCTGTGTGACTGCTGCCCTATGGAAACATCATTTGTGTGCAGTTTTAATACCAGCAACCACCCCCTCCATGACATGGTAGACTGTAAGTGGTTGTCTCATTGGTATTCTGCACCTGTGTTGCCCCCATCTTTATCATGGGGGCCGGCTGCATCCTACTAGTGCATTTGCTGTTTGACCTGTTGGCTAATGGCTGGTTTTGGTGAGTTTTTACTGTGATTTCTTTTGAATTTATGTCCTTTTCTGTGAATCGGTTTAAGGAGGTTAGTAGATGGAGGGAGGAGAAGAAGTTCACTTTTGGAAAGGTTAAGTTTCAAATGGAGAGCAGAAGAAAGCAAGGCACTCCCAAATTTGGCTGCAACGTGTATTTATTTAATGTGCATAACAGAACGTTTTTGGTCCATGGTATCTACCGCCGCATGGGAGCCGGCATGCACATTAAAAAAATACACGTTGCAGCCAAATTTGGGAGTGCCTTGCTTTCTTCTGTTGACATAAGGCCTTGGAACCTGAAGTGCATCCCATACATCTACTATCATCTGCATGGAGGAAGTGTTATTTACTTCTCATTGTATCAAATAGAGAGCAGACATGATGTTTAAAACTGTGAACAGACAGTCACTGGTGATTTGTAGTACAGAAGAGATAAGGTCAGGGGATGAAGTGTATAATTGTGTGTCGTTAGCATAAAGATCATACTGGAAGCCACATTTGCTGATGGTCTGCTTGATTGGCGCAAAGTAGAGAGAGAAGAGAAGGACTGAACTTGAGGGACCCCAACACTGAGAGGAAGAGAAGATAATGTGGAGCCAGAAAATGATGCACTGAAAGAGCAGTCAGAGAGATAGGAGAAGAACTAGGAGAGATTGGTGTCCTTTAGGATGGATGAATGGAGCATAGCGAGAGAGAGATGGTGGTCAACAGTGTTGAAGGCTGCAGAGACATCAAGAAGAATAAGCAGAGAGTAGTCAAAAGTTCATTGGTCCCTTTGATGAGGCCAGTTTCTGCTGAATGTAGGGGTCAGAAGCCAGACTAATGGATCTAGAAGAGAGTGAGTGGAGAGGTAACGGGTGAGATTGGAGTAGACCATGCACTCCAAGAGGTTAGAGATGAAAGGGAGATTAGAGAATTATGTCATGAGTCATGACAGTACAGGGATCTTCAGCTGACCCCAGGCTGTCATGACAACCCATCGCCACTCTGTTATCACATCATAGGGCCGCCAATGGAGGCGGGGAATGACAAGCTCCTCATTGGCACATGTTAAATCCCGCAGTCAGAGATTGGCAGAGGTATTTAATTAGTTAGCAGGCGTCTCCAATACCCCGGTGCCTGTTAGCTGCATATGTCAGTTGATCAAATCAGCTGACATGTGCGGGAAACATGCAGATTAACTGTGTATTAATGGGACATATACAGCCAATGACGTAGCGTCACATCCTAGGTTGGGAGGGGGTTAAAGTGACGGGTTAGGGCTGGGACAGGCAAGGTGATGAGCTTGGAGATAGGATGGGATAGGGTCAAGAGAACAAGTAGTAGGTGTGATTTGGAGAGAAAATAAGTAAGTTTTTCTTCAGTGATGCTGGGAACCAAGGTTATGGGTGAAGGGCATTTTTGGCTATATGAAGTATTGTGGTGGTGAACAGAAAAGATTTGTCTTATTTGATTGATCTTATTTTTGAAAAGAGCAGTAAAATCTTCTTCCAGAAATGAGGGAGGTCAGAAGGGGTAATGGAGGACAGAGAAGGGAGTTAACCATTTGGGGTTATGGGATAAAGAAAATATGAGGGTTGTTAAGTGTTGCTTGTTTGAATGTGGTGACTTCCTTCAAGTGCATTTTCTCCCAGCACCGCTGCAAAACCCTGGATGTTTGCCAAAGCTTTTTCATGAGGTTGGTGTACCAGGGTAATCTATTGATTTGTCACCCTTTATTTTGTATAAGTGGGGCAATCGAATGAATAGATGTCAGCTTTAGAAAATGGTGGCTGTGTCTTTGATAAGAAATCAGGATATTGTGGACATAGGTAGAAAAGCATCATAGAGCATGTGAGTGTTCATGTGCGAGAGGTTTCTGCGGGGGTATGCTATCTTTTGGACTTGGGGGACTGGTAAAGAGACCATGGATCAGAAAGTGAGCAGATGGTGGTCATATAGGAGGAGAGTTGAGGTTGTGAGATTTTAGAGGGAAAGAAGGCAAGTGAAGATGAGTTCTACTATATGTGCAACTGTGTGGATGGATGTGGAGGTCCATTGTGTGAGAATAAAGAATGAGGCAAGTGTCAGGAATTTGGAGGCTACTGACTCGTGTTTGTCAGAAAAGAGAAAGTATAGAAGCCAGGTGAAGAAGTGGTCGATAACGGCAGTGGCAGGGCCTGTAGGTCAGTATATGAGGAGGGAGAATGCATACAGACAGAGTGCACTTCAAATGAAGGGAGGGTAGAGATGAGATTAGGTTGAATGTGCAGTAATTAGAAAGGAGGAGGCTGATACTTTCACCAGGTTTAGTGTCAGGGCAAGGAGTGTGGGTGAAGTGAAGACCACCATAACGTTAATTTTAGCCTAACTCATTAAATATAATGGGAAGCAAAATGATGTGTTGAAAAATGGTGAAGGGGCCCCCACCCTCTGAGACAGCTGTGATTGGTTAGAATCACACACACTGTGCGTCCTTATACTAGCTGAACAGGTCCCTCCACCCCAACGCCGTTTCGCCCTTGCTTCTTCCGGGGGCGAAACGGCGTTGGGGTGGAGGGACCTGTTCACCCAGACCCAGGCTTTGTACTGTCACCTATTTAGGTAAATATATAACCTTGGGTTTTTTGTATAACAGGAGAGTCTTACTTCTATGTAAATTGGCAGTTTCTGTGCACTTTATATCTTCCCTGGCAGCTAGTTTTGTTGCACTTAGTTCTCTGTGGCTGTATGGTTCATGGTTTAACAGCAGCACGAGTATAATGTTTACATTTACTAGGGCATGTGCAATTCACAGCAATAAATGGATGGTAGATTAATTGGGTTTGTGCAATGATCTTAATACCTTACAATTTCCATGTAGTCCTTTTATATAAAATGGTATTTTACAATTAATTTATATCACATACTATATGTTGTTGGACTTTTACTGCATATTATCCATTTATTATTGCCAATTTCACCTTTCCTGTAGATCTTTGTAGATTTTTGTACATTTTCCATATTCTGGGTATGTTTTCAGGAGCAATTCTCTGTTTTTTATATTTTTAATTCACAAAAAAATGTTTTTAAATTCAATAATAAAGCATATATCTTTTAGCATGAATCGCTTTTCATTGTCTTGATTCTGGGACAATTTTCATTGTTGATCCAGCCAAGATAAAGCCCAACAGCTGGGGCTGGTATTCTCAGGCTGGGGAGAACCATGCTTTTTGGCCCCCCAGTGTAAACATAGCAGGCTGCAGCCACCCATGATTGTTGCATCCATTCGATGCGAAACTCCAAGAACTTTACCCAGCTCTTCCCAATTGACCTGGTATGGTGGTAATCGAGGTAATAAGAGGTTAGTGACAGCTGTAAGCTGCCACTAAACCCTGGATTATTGATGAGTAGGAGTCTATGAGACTCCCACCAGTAATCCTATAAGTACAAAGTAATATACACACTGAAAAATTGTTTATTTAAAAAAATAAACACCCTTTCATCAATTAATTAATGGTAAAACACCCAGGTCCAATGTAATTCTCACAAGGTCCATTGATGATTCCAGCTTTGCTACATCTGGAGGCACATCGTGCGGCTATAGAACATGACAGCCCACTGTGAGCTTCAGGCAGAAACAGCTGCAGCGATCAGCGGTGACCTCAGTCAGGTTAGTTGCCATCACAACTAAAGGTTCCCACGGTGCTCCACCTGTGACCAAAGGTAACTTGACTTCAGGGGACCTCAATGAATTCAGTGACCACACCTCAGAAGGGCCCCTGAGGTCAGGTTACCTGCAGTCACAGGTGAAGGGCCATAGGTGACTGTAACTAACCTGAGTGATTTCACTGCTAATCGCTGCAGCTCAGTCTCTGCCTAAAGGTCACATTGTGTGGTCGTTGTTCTATTGCCTCACGCTGTCAGTTCAGATGTAGCAGAACTGAAATCATCATGGGACCTTGTGTGGATTATGTTGGACCTAGGTCTTTTGGGTGTTAATAAAGTGGTGAAAGAGGATGGGGTTTTATTTGTATTTTATTTCAAATAAATATTTTTTCGGTGTTTGTGTTTATTTCTTTTCACTTACAGATTAGTAGTGTGGGGAGGTCTCATAGACTCTCACTATTACTAATCTAGGGCTTAATGGCAACTGTGTGTTTCCAGTAACCTCCTGCTACCCTAATTGCCACTGCACTAGGTGTGACGACATGGACTCTCATGGGTTAAAGTTTCTTAACATTCAGCCAGACAGGATGATAGATTGTTTATAAACGGGGGATAAGTCCCTCATGGTTTTTACAAGACTCTTGTTGACTCATGTAATTGTGTTGGCCACTGAAAGCCAGACGTATTGTTTCTCCAGACTCCTCCAGTAATTATTGTATTGTAGTTGTGTATTGCTAATGTAATTACCTTAGTAGCCATTGTCTAGTCGGTGACTTCCAGACTACATGTATACCCTCAGTCTTTCTGTAGACATCATTTGGATGAACATTGTCCATGCAGCTTGAGATTCATCCAATGGGAGAGGCGATCTTGTCCAACCAATCAATGAGGACGCAGTGTATCCAAGTAGAAGGCTGTGGCTATAAAAGGGATTTCTTTAAGCCACCAGGTTGTTGATGGATGCTGATGGATCCAGTCTAAGCTCTTAGGAGCTGACTAGAGGATCAGGAATCTTATGGCTTCAATCTAGGGACTCCGGTTCCAGTTGGAGACCATATCCACAGCCTAGGGATTTCGACTCCGGCTGCCAGGATTGTAACATCATACCAGGACTACCTAAGGAGGACACTCAGGTTGGGACAGTTCAGTCACCTGTTACAGACTTTGCAGACCTCAGACAGCTTCCTAAATCTGGCATTATTCCTTTCTCGGTGGGTGCCCGCCAAAAGCGGGGTGCTGCTGGATTGGAGTAAATAGCCCTGGAACCTCTGAGGCATGGACATTCTAAATCCCTGGTGAGCCAGCAGAAGGGTGAGACTCTGTTGCCTGTTACATTTGTGTTTTGCTGGTTATGTGTTATGTGCCGTTAATTGTTTGGGGATCCAATAAAGTCTAATTATTGTGGTTCCCTCACCCTGTGTTGTCTGAGTAGTGTTACGCCCACGGTTAAGGAGGCCGACGTTCAGTTAGGATGAGCCCTGAGCCACGCTGTCTTTCTAAAGGCGGCGGCTTTTAGTGGACGAGAGCACCCACTGAGCCCCGTGTTTCCACAATTGGTGGCAGCAGTGGGACACTACTCAGCCTGGTTTACCCAGGGGAGCTGCAGCGGATTGGTGTTCGTGGACACCGTCCAGGGCTCAGCAACCAGGGAGGCACATAAGCATACCCAGCAGGCCAGAGGGGAGGCATTCAGGTTTCGGACGCTGCCATGTCCAACCCCATCAGCTTAGCCATGGGACAAGGACCAGAGAGGAGTTACGACCGCAGCAGTAAATGAATGCTACAGGATCTGTGCCAGATACGAAAGATTGAATACGGGAACACTGACACTCAGTCAGACTTGATCCGGAAATTAGTCTGTTGGGATGCCCAGAATGATGCAGAGGATGATGAGGACACTGCCATTGTGGTATCAGAGGAGGTAAACCCTCTATCTCATCCTAGATCCAGTGACAGTCTGGAAACAAATCAAACGCAAGCAGACCGAGTCAAGGAATTGTTTACTGCATTGGGGCCTGAAGCTTCAAGGGAAGAGAGGGCTGGTGTTCTGCAATTTGTGTTTTGATTTCCAATTTCCTTACCATCAGCACCTACCTCCAGGATAGACCACCACCAAGGAAGTCATCTTCGCTACAGGGATGTGCCAGTGTTTAATGATTCCAGCACTGAGATAGATGAACACTTGCAAAACTTTGAGGTGCTAATGCGTATGCACCAGGTGCCCACAGATGAGTGGTCCAAATACCTGTGGACAAGCTTGCCGGTCCGGGCCCAGGAGGCTGTCCGATCACTTGGGCCTCAGGACTGCTTGGACTACGGAATTATTAAGGACACTTTGTTGGCCCTTTTTACCATAACACCCGAGAGACATCGCACTAAGTTCCAGACTATGTCTCGCCAGGGTGTCTCGTACGTCGAATTTGGCAGTCAACTCCGACGACACTGTAATCGCTGGCTCGATGGTCGGGCTGCCCACTCCGCTGTTGCCCTCCGGGATGTGATAGTGCTTCAACAGCTGCTGGAGAAGATGGACCTGGAAATCCGAGAAAGGGTAGCTGACAGGAAGCCCGACACCCCAGAGCAAGCAGCGCGATTGGCTGACGAATTTACAGCCAACCGACCCAGCTGGAGGCCCAATAGGCCCACCGATCCGAGGAGGTCCCTCAACCATGGATCCAAGCAACCTCCAGATTCACATGCTGGACTAACTCATTACCCCACAGAAGCCCCAACAAGACAAAGGTTTACCAACAGGGTGGGTGACTTGTCTAACCCACAGCGCTGTTATACGTGTGGGCGCCTTGGACACATGGCCAAAGAGTGTCTACAAAACCGGGGCCCCATGCCTGGAGCCCGTCTACCAGTCAACATATGTCGAGATGAACCAACAAGACCTGAGGAATGCTACTCCCGAGAAACACCAATAGCTGAGGAAGTGGTTTATCCAGTCCACACCCTACGGCAGGCTGGACACCGTACACCAGCCAACCTCCATCCCCACATCCAGACGGTCAAGGTCGGTGATATACAGGCTCAGGGACTTCAAGACTTGGGATCTTCCAGCACCCTGGTCAGCCCAGATATTGTTGCCACAGAACATCATTTACCTGGCCGCCAAGTGACCATCACCCTTGCTGGGGGCCAGCGCTCGAACATCCCTCTGGCACGAGTGCAGTTGGACTGGGGAACTGACCAAGGAGAGGTTGAAGTAGGGCTCATGGACGGCCTCCCTACCCCTGTAATTTTGGGAAATGACCTAGGACAAGACTATCCAGCCAGTTTGTCACCGCCATCACCCGCAGCCAAGCCAAACACCATCCTGGTGCAGGTCTTTCTTCCAGTCCATCAGAGGAGAACCCTTCTCCTCAATTTTCAGCCTCCTCATTAGAGCCAACATATGTGAGTACATCAGACCCAACTGTGGCCATTGATTGGGGGGAGATAGATCGTAAGGAGTTCAGGGAAGCTCAACTGTCCGACCCCACCCTAGAGCTTATCCGTAGTGCGGCCGCCCAACCTGGGGGAGGAAATCAGGGGGAGGTGCATAGATGGGAAAAAGGCCTCTTATATCGGGAGAAGCCCGCATCCTGCCCAGAAAAACCCTGGAATCGTGTACATCAGCTTGTGGTACACCAGCAATACCGACCCCAACTATTGCATTTAGCTCATGATTTTCCTGCGGCTGGGCACATAGGGACCAAAAAGACTTGGGCCCGCCTGCTGCGTAGTTTTTTCTGGCCAAAGGTCACTCAAGAAGTGCAAAAATACAGAGCCTCTTGCCCAGTGTGTCAGCGTATGGGGGGAGCCCCATGCCGTGCCCCACTTCAACCCATGCCCTCGATAGGAGAACCGTTCCAGAGAGTTGCCATTGATATAGTAGACCCCTTAGCCGTCCCCAGCCGCAGTGGAAAAAGATTCATCCTCACCCTGGTAGACTTTGCCACTCGTTACCCAGAAGCCGTTGCCTTAACCTCCATAGATGCAGAGCACGTGGCTCAAGCTCTACTGGACATCTTTAGCCGGGTAGGGTTTCCACAGGAAGTATTGACTGACCAGGGGGCACGGTTCCAAAGTGAACTGATTCACACCCTGTGGGAAAAACATGGAGTCCGCCCCATGCGCATAACCCCCTACCATCCTGAAACAAATGGATTGTGTGAGCGCTTCAACAAAACGCTCAAACAGCTCATTAGCCGATATGTGGAGTCCGAGGGGGGGACTGGGAGAAAAACTTGCAGCAGCTCCTTTTTGCTTACCGGGAGGTGCCGCAGGACTCCACTGGGTTCTCTCCCTTTGAATTGCTGTACGGCCGAAAAGTACGAGGGCCCCTAGAGCTGGTACGAGAGAGTTGGGAGGGCACCTTCCCCACAGAAGAGGTTCCCATACTCGACTATGTTCAAAAGTTTAGGAAAAGGATGAGGCACCTCATGGCGTTAGCACACGGGAATTTAGAAGTGGCTTAGGAAAGGCAAAAACGATGTTACGACCGCACTGCCCGGCCCTGAGAATTTGCCTGTGGACAGAAGGTCCTAGTACTAGTACCGGAGCGGAAAAACAAGCTGCAAGCCATGTGGGCGGGTCCATTCACCATTACCAAGAAATGTGGCAATACTGACTACACCGTGGCCCTGGATCGAGCAGGTGTTCGTGAAAGTACCTACCACATCAACAGGCTAAAAGCTTACGAGGAACGAGAGGTCACCAATTTAGCAGTTTGTTGTCCAGAGTTAGATGATCCAGAGTTGGACCAGATCCCAGACCTATTAGTGGACTCCAAAAGGAAAATGGGGGTAAAAGATGTATCACTAGGGGAGCAGCTTTGTCCATCACAGAAGCGACAGATATCAGACATATTCGGAACATATGAAACCCTGTTCACAAGTCAGCCTCGTAGAACCCCCCTGGTCCAGCATCATGTCAATACAGGGGCAGCCACCCCACTAAGACAACCCGCCTACCGGGTGACCCCTCCTGTGTTGGCAATGATGAAGGCCGAGGTGGATGACATGTTAAATATGGGAGTCATAGTTCCCTCCCATAGCCCATGGGCTGCCAGTGTGGTGTTGGTGCCAAAAAAGGACAAGAGTACTCGTTTCTGTGTGGACTATAGACGGCTCCATGAGGTCACGATTACAAATGCTTACTAGAGATGAACGAACCGGTCCCGGTTCGGCTCGAGGTCGGTTCGCCGAACGGAGGTCCCGTTCGAGTTCGGTTCGTCGAACGTTCGACGAACCGAACTCGAACGGCATAGGAAACAATGGCAGGCATTCACAAACACATAAAACACCTAGAAAACACCCTCAAAGGTGTCCAAAAGGTGACAAACAACTCACAACACAACACAAACACATGGGAAAATGACAAGGACATATACTCATGCGAAAACAAAAGAGCAGGCCAAGGAAAAAGTGGAGGACACACAGATATAGGCATGGCACACCCTTCTAAAATCATGTAAAACATCGCAAGGTTACTCCAAGCGGAGTCTCCCTTTTTTCCAAAAATTGGGCCCCACACACACCCACCCCTTCAGTGGCAGCAGTTGTGCCCCAGTTGTACAATTCGCAGCTACATTTGCATCAAGCACATTCAAAAATACGCTATTTTTAACCGTCCCCAGGATGAGACCGGGGTAGGTAGCAAAGTCTTTGCTGAACCATAACTTGTTCATCTTGGCTTCTTTTAAAAAACACAGCAAGCAAGGGTTACTCCAAGCGGAGTCTCCCTTTTTTCCAAAAATTGGGCCCCACACACACCCACCCCTTCAGTGGCAGCAGCTGTGCCCCAGTTGTACACTTCACAGCTAGATTTGCATCAAGCACATTCAAAAATACGCCATAATTAACCGTCCCCAGGATGACACCGGGGTAGGTAGCAAAGTCTTTCCTGATCCCAGCTCTGTTCATCTTGGCTCCTTTTATAAAACACGGTAAGCAAGGGTTACTCCAAGCGGAGTCTCCCTTTTTTCCAAAAATTGGGCCCCACACACACCCACTTCTTCAGTGGCAGCAGTTGTGCCCCAGTTGTACACTTCACAGCTAGATTTGCATCAAGCACATTCAAAAATACGCCATAATTAACCGTCCCCAGGATGACACCGGGGTAGGTAGCAAAGTCTTTCCTGATCCTAGGTCTGTTCATCTTGGCTCCTTTTTAAAAACACGGTAAGCAAGGGTTACTCCAAGCGGAGTCTCCCTTTTTTCCAAAAATTGGGCCCCACACACACCCACCGCTTCAGTGGCAGCAGTTGTGCCCCAGTTGTACACTTCACAGCTAGATTTGCATCAAGCACATTCAAAAATACGCCATAATTAACCGTCCCCAGGATGACACCGGGGTAGGTAGCAAAGTCTTTCCTGATCCCAGCTCTGTTCATCTTGGCTCCTTTTAAAAAACACGGTAAGCAAGGGTTACTCCAAGCGGAGTCTCCCTTTTTTCCAAAAATTGGGCCCCACACACACCCACCCCTTCAGTGGCAGCAGTTGTGCCCCAGTTGTACACTTCACAGCTAAATTTGCATCAAGCACATTCAAAAATACGCCATAATTAACCGTCCCCAGGATGACACCGGGGTAGGTAGCAAAGTCTTTCCTGATCCCAGCTCTGTTCATCTTGGCTTCTTTTAAAAAACGCGGTAAGCAAGGGTTACTCCAAGCGGAGTCTCCCTTTTTTCCAAAAATTGGGCCCCACACACACCCACCCCTTCAGTGGCAGCAGTTGTGCCCCAGTTGTTCACTTCACAGCTAGATTTGCATCAAGCACATTCAAAAATATGCCATAATTAACCGTCCCCAGGATGACACCGGGGTAGGTAGCAAAGTCTTTCCTGATCCCAGCTCTGTTCATCTTGGCTCCTTTTAAAAAAGACGGTAAGCAAGGGTTACTCCAAGCGGAGTCTCCCTTTTTTCCAAAAATTGGGCCCCACACACACCCACCCCTTCAGTGGCAGCAGCTGTGCCCCAGTTGTACACTTCACAGCTAGATTTGCATCAAGCACATTCAAAAATACGCCATAATTAACCGTCCCCAGGATGACACCGGGGTAGGTAGCAAAGTCTTTCCTGATCCCAGCTCTGTTCATCTTGGCTCCTTTTATAAAACACGGTAAGCAAGGGTTACTCCAAGCGGAGTCTCCCTTTTTTCCAAAAATTGGGCCCCACACACACCCACTTCTTCAGTGGCAGCAGTTGTGCCCCAGTTGTACACTTCACAGCTAGATTTGCATCAAGCACATTCAAAAATACGCCATAATTAACCGTCCCCAGGATGACACCGGGGTAGGTAACAAAGTCTTTCCTGATCCTAGGTCTGTTCATCTTGGCTCCTTTTTAAAAACACGGTAAGCAAGGATTACTCCAAGCGGAGTCTCCCTTTTTTCCAAAAATTGGGCCCCACACACACCCACCGCTTCAGTGGCAGCAGTTGTGCCCCAGTTGTACACTTCACAGCTAGATTTGCATCAAGCACATTCAAAAATACGCCATAATTAACCGTCCCCAGGATGACACCGGGGTAGGTAGCAAAGTCTTTCCTGATCCCAGCTCTGTTCATCTTGGCTCCTTTTAAAAAACACGGTAAGCAAGGGTTACTCCAAGCGGAGTCTCCCTTTTTTCCAAAAATTGGGCCCCACACACACCCACCCCTTCAGTGGCAGCAGTTGTGCCCCAGTTGTACACTTCACAGCTAAATTTGCATCAAGCACATTCAAAAATACGCCATAATTAACCGTCCCCAGGATGACACCGGGGTAGGTAGCAAAGTCTTTCCTGATCCCAGCTCTGTTCATCTTGGCTTCTTTTAAAAAACGCGGTAAGCAAGGGTTACTCCAAGCGGAGTCTCCCTTTTTTCCAAAAATTGGGCCCCACACACACCCACCCCTTCAGTGGCAGCAGTTGTGCCCCAGTTGTACACTTCACAGCTAGATTTGCATCAAGCACATTCAAAAATATGCCATAATTAACCGTCCCCAGGATGACACCGGGGTAGGTAGCAAAGTCTTTCCTGATCCCAGCTCTGTTCATCTTGGCTCCTTTTAAAAAACACGGTAAGCAAGGGTTACTCCAAGCGGAGTCTCCCTTTTTTCCAAAAATTGGGCCCCACACACACCCACCCCTTCAGTGGCAGCAGTTGTGCCCCAGTTGTACACTTCACAGCTAGATTTGCATCAAGCACATTCAAAAATACGCCATAATTAACCGTCCCCAGGATGACACCGGGGTAGGTAGCAAAGTCTTTCCTGATCCCAGCTCTGTTCATCTTGGCTCCTTTTAAAAAACACGGTAAGCAAGGGTTACTCCAAGCGGAGTCTCCCTTTTTTCCAAAAATTGGGCCCCACACACACCCACCCCTTCAGTGGCAGCAGTTGTGCCCCAGTTGTACACTTCACAGCTAGATTTGCATCAAGCACATTCAAAAATACGCCATAATTAACCGTCCCCAGGATGACACCGGGGTAGGTAGCAAAGTTTTTTCTGATCCCAGCTCTGTTCATCTTGGCTCCTTTTAAAAAAGACGGTAAGCAAGGGTTACTCCAAGCGGAGTCTCCCTTTTTTCCAAAAATTGGGCCCCACACACACCCACCCCTTCAGTGGCAGCAGTTGTGCCCCAGTTGTACACTTCACAGCTAGATTTGCATCAAGCACATTCAAAAATACGCCATAATTAACCGTCCCCAGGATGACACCGGGGTAGGTAGCAAAGTCTTTCCTGATCCCAGCTCTGTTCATCTTGGCTTCTTTTAAAAAACGCGGTAAGCAAGGGTTACTCCAAGCGGAGTCTCCCTTTTTTCCAAAAATTGGGCCCCACACACACCCACCCCTTCAGTGGCAGCAGTTGTGCCCCAGTTGTACACTTCACAGCTAGATTTGCATCAAGCACATTCAAAAATATGCCATAATTAACCGTCCCCAGGATGACACCGGGGTAGGTAGCAAAGTCTTTCCTGATCCCAGCTCTGTTCATCTTGGCTCCTTTTAAAAAACACGGTAAGCAAGGGTTACTCCAAGCGGAGTCTCCCTTTTTTCCAAAAATTGGGCCCCACACACACCCACCCCTTCAGTGGCAGCAGTTGTGCCCCAGTTGTACACTTCACAGCTAGATTTGCATCAAGCACATTCAAAAATACGCCATAATTAACCGTCCCCAGGATGACACCGGGGTAGGTAGCAAAGTCTTTCCTGATCCCAGCTCTGTTCATCTTGGCTCCTTTTAAAAAACACGGTAAGCAAGGGTTACTCCAAGCGGAGTCTCCCTTTTTTCCAAAAATTGGGCCCCACACACACCCACCCCTTCAGTGGCAGCAGTTGTGCCCCAGTTGTACACTTCACAGCTAGATTTGCATCAAGCACATTCAAAAATACGCCATAATTAACCGTCCCCAGGATGACACCGGGGTAGGTAGCAAAGTTTTTTCTGATCCCAGCTCTGTTCATCTTGGCTCCTTTTAAAAAACACGGTAAGCAAGGGTTACTCCAAGCGGAGTCTCCCTTTTTTCCAAAAATTGTGCCCCACACACACCCACCCATTCAGTGGCAGCACTTGTGCCCTAGTTGCAAACAGGATGTTTTGATTTGCATCAAGCACATTCCAAATCCACAAGCATTTACTCTCCCCAGGATGACACAGGGGTAGTAAATTCCTTCTGGATCCATGACTTGTTCATTTTGATGAACGTCAGTCTGTCCACATTGTCACTGGACAGACGCGTGCGCTTATCTGTCAGCACACACCCAGCAGCACTGAAGACACGTTCAGAGACAACGCTGGCAGCTGGACACGACAAAATCTCCAAGGCGTAACTGGATAGCTCTTGCCATTTTTCTAGATTTGAAGCCCAAAATGAGCAAGGCTCCATTTGCAAAGTCATGGCATCGATGTTCATTTGGAGATACTCCTGTATCATCCTCTCCAGCCGTTGACTATGTGTCAGACTTGTTGTCTCTGGTGGCCTTGCAAAGGAGGGTCTAAAAAAATTATGAAAAGATTCCATAAAATTGCTGTTACCAGCACCAGATACGGTCCTACTGGTACGGGTAGACTGTTGAAGATGACGAGACCATCCCATGTTTGTCAAGTTACAACTGGGAGAATCACTCCCTGCACCTGCACGGTTGTTTGGTGGAAAAGCCGAGCTAAGATCGAGTAACAGCTTCTGCTGATACTCCTGCATACGTGCGTCCCTTTCTATGGCTGGAATTATGTCACAAAATTTGGACTTGTACCGGGGATCTAATAGTGTGGCAATCCAATAGTCATCATCACTTCTAATTTTGACAATACGAGGGTCATATTGGAGGTAGTGCAGCAAGAAAGCACTCATGTGTCTTGCGCAGCCATGCGGACCAAGTCCACGCTGTGTTTGTGGCATAGACGTGCTAACCGTTCTTTCTTCCTCTGACATCTCCCCTCAACCTCTTTCAACAGAAATTTGACCAAGGTCTCCCTCATCCGCTGAGTCTTCCATGTCCATGGACAGTTCGTCCTCCATTTCTTCATGTTCTCCTGCACCTTCCTCAACATTTAGCCTGCTACCATGCGCCCTTGATGATCCCTGTCCCCCATGGTCCCATGCCTGCCGCGTTGGTCATGATGAACGTCTGGACCCTGGTGATGTTGTTGTCCCTTGCGCATATGAATCCTCCTGTAGTTCCTCCCCTTCCTGTTGTCCCACCCCCTGACTCCGAATAGTGTTTAGCGTGTGCTCCAGCATGTAAATGACTGGAATTGTCATGCTGATAATGGCATTGTCAGCGCTAAACATATTCGTCGCCATGTCGAAACTGTGCAGAAGGGTGCATAGGTCCTTGATCTGAGACCACTCCATCAGGGTGATCTGCCCCACCTCTGCATCTCGTTGGCCCAGGCTATACGTCATGACGTATTGCACCAGGGCTCGGCGGTGCTGCCACAGTCGCTGTAACATGTGGAGAGTTGAATTCCAGCGTGTCGCCACATCGCATTTCAGGCGATGAACCGGCAGGCCGAAAGACTTCTGGAGCGATGCAAGTCGCTCAGCTGCGGCGCTTGAACGGCGGAAGTGAGCAGACAGTTTTCGTGCCCTGTTCAGAAGGCCATCTAGGCCGGGATAATGTGTTAAGAATTGCTGGACAACAAGGTTCAACACGTGAGCCATACAAGGCACGTGTGTCACCTTGCCCAGGCGAAGGGCCGCACCCAGGTTTGCAGCATTGTCGCACACGGCCTTACCAGGCTGCAGGTTGAGCGGAGACAACCATTTATTAAACTCGGACCGCAGAGCTGACCACAACTCCTCAGCTGTGTGACTCTTATTCCCAAGACATGTCAAGCTAAAGACTGCCTGATACCATTGCGCTCTGCTGCCAGCATAGTAATGAGACGTGCGTGATTCTTTCTGCGCAGTGAGAACGCTGGTGGCCTGACCAGGCAGGCTTGGGGCGGAGGTGGAGGACCCAGATGAGGTGGAGGAGGCAGAAGCAGTGGCGGAACTTGGACAGACAGAGGATTGACACACAAGTCGTGGGGATGGCAAGACTTGTGCAGCAGACCCTTCAACATCTATCACCATACTTACCCAGTGCCCAGTCAGCGACATGTAACGTCCCTGTCCATGCTTACTGGTCCAAGTATCGGTGGTGAAATGCACCCGTTCACACACAGAGTTTCTCAAGGAAGCGATGATGTTGTGTGCGACATGCTGGTGTAGCGCGGGCACACCTTTCTTAGAGAAGTAGTGGCGACTAGGCATCTGGTACTGGGGCACAGCGACAGACATAAGGTCTCTAAAATCCTGTGTGTCCACTAGGCAGAAAGGCAGCATTTCGGTAGCCAAGAGATTACAGAGGGATAGAGTCAACCTCTTAGCTTTGTCATGGGTCGCAGGAAGTGGCCTTTTATTTGACCACATCTGAGGGACAGAGATCTGGCTGCTGTGTGTAGACGGTGTTGAGTAGGGTGTCCCTGGAAAAATGCAGGTTTGTGAGGAAAGTGCAGGCGGAGACCTGATGTTGCCTTCATCCAACGTTGGTGCTATCGATGTCTGAGAGAGCTGTACACACTCACTTGTTTACCCTTCCAAACCAACTGACGACCTTCCAAGCAAAGTGCCTGTTGCGGTTACAGTGGTGGAAGTTGTGCGTGGAAAAACAGGTGTGACAGCTGTCCCCACAGTCATAGAAGATGAAGAGCGCGCGGATGCACTGGAAGGGGCAGGCGGTGGATGGTTCGCTCCGCTAGGCCGCATTGCAGCAAGGTGAGCTTCCCACCGGGACATATGATATTTATTCATGTGACGATTCATGGAAGAAGTTGTCAAACTGCTGAGGTTTTGACCTCTACTAATAGAACCATGACAAATTTTACAGATCACATAATTTGGGCGATCTTTTGCTATGTCAAAAAAGGACCAGGCTAGGCAAGGCTTAGAGGGCATGTGACCTGTTGATCCACCCCGACTAGTGCTCAGAGGCAGTGTGGTGGCTGAGGATGCAGTTGTAGACGTGCTACCAGTACTCCGACTCTGTCCAGGAAGGCGCAAGGTAACTTCGTCATCAGTTGCATCCTCCTCCACCACCTCTGTTGACCTCCTCGAGTGCCTGACTGTGGGTTGACAGTAGGTGGGATCTAGAACTTCATCATCAATTGTTGTGTTTGCACTCCCCTCCCCCTCAGACCGAGCCTCTTCTTGCCCTGACCGAATATTTAAGTTGTCATCCCAATCGGGTATCTGCGTCTCATCTTCATCAGTATGTTCCTCATTGTCTATAACCACAGGTGTTACAGTTTGTGACAAAGGGTCAACATTATGCTCAGAAACTTGGTCCTCACGGCCTGAATCAGAGTCACAAAGGTTCTGGGAATCACTGCAGACCATTTCCTGTTCTGTACTCACTGTAGCTTGGGAGCAGACCTCTGATTCCCAGGCTATAGTGTGACTGAACAGCTCTGCAGACTCAGCCATCTCAGTTCCACCATACTGTGTAGGGCTGATGGAGATTTCAGAACTGGGAGAAAGCAAGTTTGATTGGGATGACAACTCAGAGGACTGGTGTTTTTTGGATGCGGTACTTGAAGTGGCTGAGAGGGCACTTGTTGGACCACTTGAGATCCACTCAAGCATTTTCCTTTTTTGGCCACCATCTACCTTTGTTCCTGTTGTTCGTGTCCGTAAAAAAGGGAGCACATCGGATTGTCCACGGTAAGTAGTAGACATCTTACTTTTGCTGGTAGATGGTCTATCTTCAGCAGATGATAATGGAGCTTTGCCACATTCCCCACGGACAAAACCTTTTTTTCCTTTTCCACCACGCCTCTTCCCCTTTCCACCAGCATCTCTCATTTTGCCACTCATGTTGATTGCGACAAGATTGTGCACTGAAAATGTGGTAGTAAAAATTGAGAGGTGGTGTAGATTGCAGCGGTGGTCTAACTTTATTAACAGCAGAATAATAAAGAATAAATATCCCTGACAATGCAACTACGGCCCTTAAACTGGCAGCATAAATTGCTAGTATAATGGCTTAGTTATAATGAGTTGGAGTGTGCAATGCAGGCAGACGTGCTGCAAATATCTTTGCACTAGTGGGACTAGACAAAAGTCAAATAGCCACATTTAGGATGCCACTAGGTACACTGAGTGTTTGCTAGTATAATGGCTTAGTTATAATGAGTTGGAGTGTGCAATGCAGGCAGACGTGCTGCAAATATCTTTGCACTAGTGGGACTAGACAAAAGTCCAATAGCCACGTTTAGGATGCCACTAGGTACACTGAGTGTTTGTAAGTATAATGGCTTAGTTATAATGAGTTTGAGTGTGCAATGCAGGCAGACGTGCTGCAAATATCTTTGCACTAGTGGGACTAGACAAAAGTCAAATAGCCACGTTTAGGATGCCACTAGGTACACTGAGTGTTTGCTAGTATAATGGCTTAGTTATAATGAGTTGGAGTGTGCAATGCAGGCAGACGTGCTGCAAATATCTTTGCACTAGTGGGACTAGACAAAAGTCAAATAGCCACGTTTAGGATGCCACTAGGTACACTGAGTGTTTGCTAGTATAATGGCTTAGTTATAATGAGTTTGAGTGTGCAATGCAGGCAGACGTGCTGCAAAAATCTTTGCACTAGTGGGACTAGACAAAAGTCCAATAGCCACGTTTAGGATGCCACTAGGTACACTGAGTGTTTGCTAGTATAATGGCTTAGTTATAATGAGTTGGAGTGTGCAATGCAGGCAGACGTGCTGCAAATATCTTTGCACTAGTGGGACTAGACAAAAGTCCAATAGCCACGTTTAGGATGCCACTAGGTACACTGAGTGTTTGCTAGTATAATGGCTTAGTTATAATGAGTTGGAGTGTGCAATGCAGGCAGACGTGCTGCAAATATCTTTCCACTAGTGGGACTAGACAAAAGTCCAATAGCCACGTTTAGGATGCCACTAGGTACACTAAGTGTTTGCTAGTATAATGGCTTAGTTATAATGAGTTGGAGTGTGCAATGCAGGCAGACGTGCTGCAAATATCTTTGCACTAGTGGGACTAGAAAAAAGTCCAATAGCCACGTTTAGGATGCCACTAGGTACACTGAGTGTTTGCTAGTATAATGGCTTAGTTATAATGAGTTGGAGTGTGCAATGCAGGCAGACGTGCTGCAAATATCTTTGCACTAGTGGGACTAGACAAAAGTCCAATAGCCACGTTTAGGATGCCACTAGGTACACTGAGTGTTTGCTAGTATAATGGCTTAGTTATAATGAGTTGGAGTGTGCAATGCAGGCAGACGTGCTGCAAATATCTTTGCACTAGTGGGACTAGACAAAAGTCCAATAGCCACGTTTAGGATGCCACTAGGTACACTGAGTGTTTGCTAGTATAATGGCTTAGTTATAATGAGTTGGAGTGTGCAATGCAGGCAGACGTGCTGCAAATATCTTTCCACTAGTGGGACTAGACAAAAGTCCAATAGCCACGTTTAGGATGCCACTAGGTACACTAAGTGTTTGCTAGTATAATGGCTTAGTTATAATGAGTTGGAGTGTGCAATGCAGGCAGACGTGCTGCAAATATCTTTGCACTAGTGGGACTAGAAAAAAGTCCAATAGCCACGTTTAGGATGCCACTAGGTACACTGAGTGTTTGCTAGTATAATGGCTTAGTTATAATGAGTTGGAGTGTGCAATGCAGGCAGACGTGCTGCAAATATCTTTGCACTAGTGGGACTAGACAAAAGTCCAATAGCCACGTTTAGGATGCCACTAGGTACACTGAGTGTTTGCTAGTATAATGGCTTAGTTATAATGAGTTGGAGTGTGCAATGCAGGCAGACGTGCTGCAAATATCTTTGCACTAGTGGGACTAGACAAAAGTCCAATAGCCACGTTTAGGATGCCACTAGGTACACTGAGTGTTTGCTAGTATAATGGCTTAGTTATAATGAGTTGGAGTGTGCAATGCAGGCAGATGTGCTGCAAATATCTTTGCACTAGTGGGACTAGACAAAAGTCCAATAGCCACGTTTAGGATGCCACTAGGTACACTGAGTGTTTGCTAGTATAATGGCTTAGTTATAATGAGTTGGAGTGTGCAATGCAGGCAGACGTGCTGCAAATATCTTTGCACTAGTGGGACTAGACAAAAGTCAAATAGCCACGTTTAGGATGCCACTAGGTACACTGAGTGTTTGCTAGTATAATGGCTTAGTTATAATGAGTTGGAGTGTGCAATGCAGGCAGACGTGCTGCAAATATCTTTGCACTAGTGGGACTAGACAAAAGTTCAATAGCCACGTTTAGGATGCCACTAGGTACACTGAGTGTTTGCTAGTATAATGGCTTAGTTATAATGAGTTGGAGTGTGCAATGCAGGCAGACGTGCTGCAAATATCTTTGCACTAGTGGGACTAGACAAAAGTCAAATAGCCTCGTTTAGGATGCCACTAGGTACACTGAGTGTTTGCTAGTATAATGGCTTAGTTATAATGAGTTGGAGTGTGCAATGCAGGCAGACGTGCTGCAAATATCTTTGCACTAGTGGGATTAGACAAAAGTCAAATAGCCACGTTTAGGATGCCACTAGGTACACTGAGTGTTTGCTAGTATAATGGCTTAGTTATAATGAGTTGGAGTGTGCAATGCAGGCAGACATGCTGCAAATATCTTTGCACTAGTGGGACTAGACAAAAGTCCAATAGCCACGTTTAGGATGCCACTAGGTACACTGAGTGTTTTCTAGTATAATGGCTTAGATATAATGAGTTGGAGTGTGCAATGCAGGCAGACGTGCTGCAAATATCTTTGCACTAGTGGGACTAGACAAAAGTCAAATAGCCTCGTTTAGGATGCCACTAGGTACACTGAGTGTTTGCTAGTATAATGGCTTAGTTATAATGAGTTGGAGTGTGCAATGCAGGCAGACGTGCTGCAAATATCTTTGCACTAGTGGGACTAGACAAAAGTCAAATAGCCACGTTTAGGATGCCACTAGGTACACTGAGTGTTTGCTAGTATAGAGGCTTAGTTATAATGAGTTGGAGTGTGCAATGCAGGCAGACGTGCTGCAAATATCTTTGCACTAGTGGGACTAGACAAAAGTCAAATAGCCTCGTTTAGGATGCCACTAGGTACACTGAGTGTTTGCTAGTATAATGGCTTAGTTATAATGAGTTGGAGTGTGCAATGCAGGCAGACGTGCTGCAAATATCTTTGCACTAGTGGGACTAGACAAAAGTCAAATAGCCACGTTTAGGATGCCACTAGGTACACTGAGTGTTTGCTAGTATAGAGGCTTATTTATAATGAGTTGGAGTGTGCAATGCAGGCAGACGTGCTGCAAATATCTTTGCACTAGTGGGACTAGACAAAAGTCCAATAGCCACGTTTAGGATGCCACTAGGTACACTGAGTGTTTGCTAGTATAATGGCTTAGTTATAATGAGTTGGAGTGTGCAATGCAGGCAGACGTGCTGCAAATATCTTTGCACTAGTGGGACTAGACAAAAGTCCAATAGCCACGTTTAGGATGCCACTAGGTACACTGAGTGTTTGCTAGTATAATGGCTTAGTTATAATGAGTTGGAGTGTGCAGAGGACAGGAGGGTACAGTGCCAGGATTGTGGGGCTGTGGGTAGAGGAAAGGAAGCCTGCCTTTCTATTCCCTCCTAATGGGGAAATGCAGCGACGAAATCCCTGACCTTAGCTACACAGACGCTGTCTCTGTTTTCAGGACCTGTCACCTATGGCTCTGACCCTGCCGGTACGAGCCCTTAAAAGGACTTATAGAAAGTGCTATCCCTAAGCTGTCCAGCGCTGTGTATGGAGCGCATACAGCAGTATCGGCGATAGGACAAAGGACGGAGCTGCGCCAGTGATGTCTGACACCAAGGACGCAGAAGGCAGATAATGGCGTGCTGGAGGAAAATGTCCGGTTTTATAATGCAGGGACATGTGACATGGACATCCTATCACACATGCCGTTGCTTCTCTGGCTAAAAGTCCACTTAGCTGTGTGTGTGTCTGGGATTGGCTGACATGCTGGCCCGCCCCACAAGACGCGTGCGCTTAGGGAAGGAAGACAAGGAAAAAAAAAAAAATGGCGATCGCCATTATACAAACAGCAGTGATCTGAAGGCGCTGTTCACGCACACTATACACTGAAATTTCATAATAGTGTGAGTCACAGAGTGACTTACACTATTACAGCGGAAAGCCAGCTAGGAATTAGCTGTTTTTTTGCTGCTAGAACCATTATCGAACGTTTCTAGAACTTTCGAGCTTTTGCAAAAAGCTCGAGTTCTAGTTCGATCTAGAACAGGCCCCAAAATCACTCGAGCCTAGAACTGGAGAACCTCGAACCTAGAACCGCGCTCAACTCTAATGCTTACCCCATGCCCCGGGTGGATGAACTACTAGATAGGTTAGGGGGGTCTCGGTTTATATCTACCCTCAATTTGAGCAAGGGATACTGGCAGATCCCACTCTCAAAAGACGCTCAAGAGAAATCGGCCTTCATAACCCCTTTTGGCCTCTTTGAGTTTACCAGCATGCCTTTTGGGATGAAAAATGCCCCAGCCACCTTCCAGAGGATGGTAGACTATTTACTAGAGGGATGTCAGGGGTATGCCCAGGCCTATTTGGATGACATCGCTATCTTCAGCGACACTTGGGAAGAGCATCTTCAGCATGTGTCCCAGGTGCTGCAGAGGGTAGCCAAAGCCCAGCTCACCATCCGACCTGACAAATGCCAAATGGGGATGGCCGAAGTGCTATACCTGGGACATCGGGTGGGAAGTGGGTGCATTCGTCCCAAACCTGCAAAAGTAGAAGCCATTACCCAGTGGCCACGCCCAGTCAATCAAAAACAGGTCCGTGCATTTCTAGGAACCGCAAACTACTATCGAAAGTTTATCCCCAATTACAGTACCATAGCAAAACCGCTCACTGACCTCACAACCAAAAGATATGCCCATAACCTTATCTGGTCCCCAGAATGTGAAACTGCGTTCCTCCAATTGAAAGACCGGCTAGCCCAAAGTCCAGTCTTGACTGCTCCTGACTTCAGTCGCAGATTCATTGTCCAAACAGACGCATCGAATACAGGACTAGGAGCTGTACTTAGCCAAGTGGGGGACAACGGTTAGGAACATCCGATAGCGTATTTCTCCCAGAAGCTGTTGGACCGAGAGAGGGCTTACGCCACCATAGAAAAAGAATGCCTGGCCATAGTCTGGGCCCTGAAAAAATTGTAGCCCTACCTCTATGGCAATGAGTTCACAGTCCTCACTGACCACAATCCATTGAGTTGGCTAAATCGCACTGCCGGGGACAACGGACGCTTGCTCAGGTGGAGTCTGGCATTACAATCTTACAATTTTTCCATCTTCCTTAAACAGGGCAAGAACCATGGAAATGCGGATGGGCTTTCCCGACAAGAGGAGAAGGATGATCGGAAGCCTATCATGTCTGGCTAATATTAAGAAGGGGGAGGAATGTGACAACATGGACTCTCATGGGTTAAAGTTTCTTAACATTCAGCCAGACAGGATGATAGATTGTTTATAGACGGGGGATAAGTCCCTCATGGTTTTTACAAGACTCTTGTTGACTCATGTAATTGTGTTGGCCACTAAAAGCCAGACGTATTGTTTCTCCAGACTCTTCCAGTAATTATTGTATTGTAGTTGTGTATTGCTAATGTAATTACATTAGTAGCCATTGTCTAGTCGGTGACTTCCAGACTACATGTATACCCTCAGTCTTTCTGTAGACATCATTTGGATGAACATTGTCCATGCAGCTTGAGATTCATCCAATGGGAGAGGCGATCTTGTCCAACCAATCAATGAGGACGCAGTGTATCCAAGTGGAAGGCTGTGGCTATAAAAGGGATTTCTTTAAGCCACCAGGTTGTTGATGGATGCTGATGGATCCAGTCTAAGCTCTTAGGAGCTGACTAGAGGATCAGGAATCTTATGGCTTCAATCTAGGGACTCCGGTTCCGGTTGGAGACCATATCCCAGCCTAGGGATTTCGACTCCAGCTGCCAGGATTGTAACATCATACCAGGACTACCTAAGGAGGACACTCAGGTTGGGACAGTTCAGTCACCTATTACAGACTTTGCAGACCTCAGACAGCTTCCTAAATCTGACATTATTCCTTTCTTGGTGGGTGCCTGCCAAAAGCGGGGTGCTGCTGGATTGGAGTAAATAGCCCTGGAACCTCTGAGGCATGGACATTCTAAATCCCTGGTGAGCCAGCAGAAGGGTGAGACTCTGTTGCCTGTTACATTTGTGTTTTGCTGGTTATGTGTTATGTGCTGTTAATTGTTTGGGGATCCAATAAAGTCTAATTATTGTGGTTCCCTCACCCTGTGTTGTCTGAGTAGTGTTACGCCCACGGTTAAGGAGGCCGGCATTCAGTTGGGATGAGCCCTGAGCCACGCTGTCTTTCTAAAGGCGGCGGGTTTTAGTGGACGAGAGCACCCACTGAGCCCCGTGTCGCCACACTAGGGCAATCGGAAAGAGCCCGGTAAAGTTCCGGGATTGTCACAGCTAATGGATGCCATAATCCTGGGTGGCTGTAAGCTGCTATTTTTAGGCTGGGGGGCCCAATAACCATCCTAAGCATACCAGCCTGAGAATACTAGCTCCCAGCTGTCGAGCTTTATCTGTCTGGGTATCAAAATTAGTGGAGACGAGGCATCGGTTATTTTAAATTATGTATTTAAATAATTAAAAGAAAAAGCTGCATGCGATTCCTCTTATTTTGATACACAGCCAAGATAAGCGCACGGCTGGGGGCTGCACAGCATTTTTTTATTTATATATTTTACACCAGCAGTATAACGTTGTCAGAGAGGGTGGGGACCCGGTCTGACTGCAGCGAATCAGAGACACCAGTGGGCAGGAAAAGCAGTGACTATGTATGAGGGTCCGAAGGTAGCGCTGCAGCCGCGATGAGATTTGGTAAGTATGTACTGCTTTAACCCTTTTGCTTCTTTTTTTACAATGGCCAATCACAGCCATTCCATTATTTGATATGGCTGTCATGGGCAGAGAGGATGAGTTTTCCAATCCGAACATTTACCGACCCTTGACAAGATCGCCAACTTTTGCAGTAAATTTTCGGATGTCCGATTCCGATCCTGCCAAAGATTGTACGATTTTAACATTTTCTGATCTTTGCCAATCAGGATCACTCATCTTTAGTTGTAATTAGCATGGAGCTTATTGCAGACGTAAAGGGCATTCCATAGAGCACCAGAGAGAGGGAGAATTGGATCAGGGGTCAAGTTGATTAGTTTTAGGTTGGAGAGATTGTGGTGGTGTCTAGTAACTAGGGAGTAATAGAAAGGAGAAGTAATAGAGGGTAAGAGCTGGGGAGGTCTAGGAGTCACAGGTGTGTCATGGTTGACAGACAATCCTGTAGTGTGTGGCTGCAGAAGGTTGCTGTGTTTGGCTGCACAAACTGCTCCTTGATATTTCATCCTTTCCTCTGGGGTGTGAATGGAGTTTTGTGTGTGTTCTCTGTTAGGACCCCAGACCCTGCATCCATTGGGATATGATTAAAGGAAATGACAGACAGAAAGGCCAGCCATTCTATTGCACCCAGTTCCTAGAGAAATCTTTTGGTAACCTGCAATCATGCTACAGTGGTGCCCATTGGCTGACAAAGGGAGCGATCCCCGTTGTCTATCTTTTCACTTGCTTCTGTCACTATTTACAGCAGCATGTGATGGGTTAAAGTGCTGAAATCTATGTGATCTACAATCTCTGCACATTCAGCAGTAGTCTGGCTGTGTATGACAGACGACTCCTGTTGATGGTACGGGCATCACTCCTGTGCCAGCTCGTTCCATGCATACACATAATGGTATGCCCTAGCTAGGGAACTTACCTGCAATCAGCATATACAGCTAAATCCATTTGCGAGAGAACATTAATCTTTAAACTTACATCATGTTTTTACATGTCTCAGTTCCCCTAATATTTGAATTTCCATGCAGAGTGTTTACAAGCTCTTTACTGAAAAGCTTAAAAGTACTGCATTGAAACTGTCCTTGTTTGCTGGAGCTTGAGATCAGCTCATGGTTCTGAACATTTTCTCTCTTACTATGCTTCCTTTGGTGGAACCAGGTTGGTCGACCACCCTCCAGCCATCAGGAGGCTGGGAAGCCTCTGCATGCCTCTTTCTGTAGATGAAATATACTCTTTAAAGTTGTTTTCTGGGAATATGGTTAATTGTTCTACCGGCCAGCACTAGAAAGCAATAGTAAATGTAGTTTTTATTTATCTTACTTGGCCCTAGCACTAACTTGATGCTGCTTTTCTGCTCTTTGATTATAGGCTGCTGAGGTGATATAACAACTACAGCCCATATGACCACTGCAGCCACAGAGTCATTGTACAGTGATGGGCTACAGCATTGATGTGTGCTATTGTCATGATTTCTCCACTGCAATCTGCAAAGAAATATTGGCAAAGAAGCAGAACTATACCTGCGGAGGGTAAGCAAAATCTCCTTTTATTATTTTAACCTAGTTCTGGTCAAAAGGCCAACAAACCATATTGTCAGAAAACCTCTATAAGGGTACTTTCACACTTGCGTTCAGCGCAGTCCATCACTATGGAGAATAGCGCAGTCCGTTAACGCACTGCGCTATTCTCCAAAGACTTGTATGGACGACGCACTGTAACGCAAGTGTCAGCGTTGCATCCGCTGGACGACGCAGCATCGTTATTTTGATGCTGCGCCGGGCGGGAGGAACGCAGCATGTAACTTTTTTTGAGCAGCGCATGCTCTCTCTGGCTCCCTGCACCCGTAACCAAGGTAAATATCGGATAACCAAGCAAAGTGCTTTGCCGATATTTATCCTCGCTACGTGTGCAGGGCAGGGAGCCCGACACTTCCCCGCTTGGCTCCGCCCCCATACCGCACTCCACTCCGCATGTATGTACACACACACACACATACACACACACACACACACACACATGCACACTCGCCTGTCCTCAGCGCCATGGCCCGCTCGGCTCCACCCACTCCACACTCCACCGCCCGCACACATTCTCGGTGGCCGAACGATCAGCTGAGCGCCCGGCAGCCGGCTATTGAGAGCGTTCAGCTGATTGTTCACAATAGTCTGCTGCCGGTAAGAGAAGAAAAAAAAAAAAGCTTTCCGTTGTTTTGTACGATCCGTAGCATCCGTTGTGCCAGTATATGCAACGCATCCGTTGCATCCGTCACACAACGCAATGCTTCGGAAGCCATCCAACGCAAGTGTGAAACTAGCCTAAATCAACTGGCTATCAACTCTTTGTGATAGTCATGTCTCTCTACTCTACAATAGAAATTATAGATCGGCTTGACTAGTGTTCATGTGTTCTCTATAGGGACAGAAGGGAAATAGAATCCTCTGGCAGTGACTTAACTAGTAGAAGAACAAAATAATTATTGAATTTGTGTGTAAGCTGGATTAGAGAGACTTACTAGTGAGATAATGCTATCTTGGAAAAAGACATGTAAATGAGCTTTCATCAAGGAAGAAGAGATTGAACGGTTAGTGCTATTATAGACTAAGGGTACCGTCACACTCTAGCGACGCTCCAGCGATCCCAGCAGCGATCTGACCTGGTCAGGATCGCTGGTGCGTCGCTACATGGTCGCTGGAGAGCTGTCAATCAGGCAGAGCTCACCAGCGACCAATAACCAGCCCCCAGCGACGCGTGGAAGCGATGCTGCGCTTGGTAACTATGGTAAATATCGGGTAACCAAGCAAAGCACTTCTCTTGGTTACCCGAAATTTACCTTGGTTACCAGCGCACACCGCTTGGCGCTGGCTCTCTGCACTTCTAGCCAGGGTACACATCGGGTTAATAAGCAAACCGCTTTGCTTATTTACCCGATGTGTTCTCTGGCTATGTGTGCAGGGAGCAGGGAGCCAGCACTGGCAGCCTGAGAGTGGAGGACGCTAGTAACCAAGGTAAATATCGGGTAACCAAGCAAAGGGATTCGCTTGGTTACCCGATATTTACCTTGGTTACAGCGTACTGCAGGCTTCCAGAAGCTGGCTCCCTGCTTCCTGCACATTCAGATCGTTGCTTTCTCGCTGTCAAACACAGCGATGTGTGCTTCACAGCGGGAGAGCAACGGTAAAAAAATGAACCAGCACTGTGTGTAACGAGCAGCGATTTCACAGCAGGGGCCAGATCGCTGCTCAGTGTCACACACAGCGAGATCGCTAATGAGGTCACTGGTGCGTCACAAAAAACGTGACTCAGCAGCGATCTCACTTGCGATCTCGCTATGTGAGAAGTACCCCTTAGTCAATGTCTCAACCTTTAACAAACCTAGGTGCAACATTACTAAAAATAATTAAATGTTGGTGCAAATTGGTACAGGACCTGGTCTAGTGGCCATGTTGGTACCCTGTTGCTAATGCATGGGAGTCTTGAGAATGGAATCCTACCTATTGGCATCCATGGCTATTCTTTTGACTTGCTGGGCTGGAACAATGCCACATGTGCAGCATGCCTCAATAATGATGTTTCACCAGACTGGCTAATCAACACAACAGCTTAAAGTTAGTTGGTGATTCTCAGCCACATATTGCTGATCTGGACAATGGACTTGGTCCTGTAATTATTAGTTGATTTGCATCAACTAATAATTAGTCATTTCAGAGTCTTCTTCAGCAGTAAAGGATACTCGAGATTCGATAGGGCGTCTCTGCCTATTCACATATCTCCACACATGTCTGTGTCCCATATGTTATAATGGTGTTTTTTTGTTTGGCATATGTTCAATATTTGGAGGCTGCTATGTCCTTGGAAGAAATCTCTGAGATAGAGAGAGGATTTGATTCTTCTGACCGGAATCAGTGTGAATAAAACACTGGATTTTTGTACTAGAAACCTGTGTGAGCCTCTTTGCTGTGGTGCTGCCATTGCCTACTAGAGATAATTCCTCTTAAACCCAATTGTACAGAGCTGTAGTGGGGCTCAAGGTATATTTTTGTTGCTTGACCAAAACTCAGCTCTGTAGTGTCCTTGCTTAATTCTGTAATCGCTGGGGCGTTGAGCATTTTTGTTTGAGTAAGACTTCTGGTAAGTAGCTTCTTCTACTTTCGTGAAGTGTTAACAGTAGAGATGAGCGAACCGGTCCCGATTCGGCTCGAGGTCGGTTCGCCGAACGGAGGTCCCGTTCGAGTTCGGTTCGTCGAACGTTCGATGAACCGAACTCGAACCGCATAGGAAACAATGGCAGGCATTCACAAACACATAAAAACACCTAGAAAACACCCTCAAAGGTGTCCAAAAGGTGACAAACAACTCACAACACAACACAAACACATGGGAAAGTGACAAGGACATATACTCATGCGAAAACAAAAGAGCAGGACAAGGAAAAAGTGGAGGACACACAGATATAGGCATGGCACGCCCTTCTAAAATCATGTAAAACAACGCAAGGTGACTCCAAAGTCTCCCTTTTTTCCAAAAATTGGGCCGCACACACACCCACCCCTTCAGTGGCAGCAGTTGTGCCCCAGTTGTACACTTCACAGCTAGATTTGCATCAAGCACATTCAAAAATACGCCATAATTAACCGTCCCCAGGATGACACCGGGGTAGGTAGCAAAGTCTTTCCTGATCCCAGCTCTGTTCATCTTGGCTCCTTTTAAAAAACACAGCAAGCAAGGGTTACTCCAAGCGGAGTCTCCCTTTTTTCCAAAAATTGGGCCCCACACACACCCACCCCTTCAGTGGCAGCAGTTGTGCCCCAGTTGTACACTTCACAGCTAGATTTGCATCAAGCACATTCAAAAATACGCCATAATTAACCGTCCCCAGGATGACACCAGGGTAGGTAGCAAAGTCTTTCCTGATCCCAGCTCTGTGCATCTTGGATCATTTATAAAAAACACAGCAAGCAAGGGTTACTCCAAGCGGAGTCTCCCTTTTTTCCAAAAATTGGGCCCCACACACACCCACCCCTTCAGTGGCAGCAGTTGTGCCCCAGTTGTACACTTCACAGCTAGATTTGCATCAAGCACATTCAAAAATACGCCATAATTAACCGTCCCCAGGATGACACCGGGATAGGTAGCAAAGTCTTTCCTGATCCCAGCTCTGTGCATCTTGGATCATTTATAAAAAACACAGCAAGCAAGGGTTACTCCAAGCGGAGTCTCCCTTTTTTCCAAAAATTGTGCCCCACACACACCCACCCCTTCAGTGGCAGCAGTTGTGCCCCAGTTGTACACTTCATAGCTAGATTTGCATCAAGCACATTCAAAAATATGCCATAATTAACCGTCCCCAGGATGACACCAGGGTAGGTAGCAAAGTCTTTCCTGATCCCAGCTCTGTTCATCTTGGCTCCTTTTAAAAAAGACGGTAAGCAAGGGTTACTCCAAGCGGAGTCTCCCTTTTTTCCAAAAATTGGGCCCCACACACACCCACCCCTTCAGTGGCAGCAGTTGTGCCCCAGTTGTACACTTCACAGCTAGATTTGCATCAAGCACATTCAAAAATACGCCATAATTAACCGTCCCCAGGATGACACCGGGGTAGGTAGCAAAGTCTTTCCTGATCCCAGCTCTGTTCATCTTGGCTCCTTTTAAAAAACAAGGTAAGCAAGGATTACTCCAAGCGGAGTCTCCCTTTTTTCCAAAAATTGGGCCCCACACACACCCACCCCTTCAGTGGCAGCAGTTGTGCCCCAGTTGTACACTTCACAGCTAGATTTGCTGATCCCAGCTCTGTGCATCTTGGATCATTTATAAAAAACACAGCAAGCAAGGGTTACTCCAAGCGGAGTCTCCCTTTTTTTCCAAAAATTGTGCCCCACACACACCCACCCATTCAGTGGCAGCACTTGTGCCCTCGTTGCAAACAGGATGTTTTGATTTGCATCAAGCACATTCCAAATCCACAAGCATTTACTCTCCCCAGGATGACACAGGGGTAGTAAATTCCTTCTGGATCCATGACTTGTTCATTTTGATGAACGTCAGTCTGTCCACATTGTCACTGGACAGACGCGTGCGCTTATCTGTCACCACACACCCAGCAGCACTGAAGACACGTTCAGAGACAACGCTGGCAGCTGGACACGACAAAATCTCCAAGGCGTAACTGGATAGCTCTGGCCATGTTTCTAGATTTGAAGCCCAAAATGAGCAAGGCTCCATTTGCAAAGTCATGGCATCGATGTTCATTTTTAGATACTCCTGTATCATCCTCTCCAGCCGTTGACTATGTGTCAGACTTGTTGTCTCTGGTGGCCTTGCAAAGGAGGGTCTAAAAAAATTATGAAAAGATTCCATAAAATTGCTGTTACCAGCACCAGATACGGTCCTACTGGTACGGGTAGACTGTTGAAGATGACGAGACCGTCCCATGTTTGTCAAGTTACAACTGGGAGAATCACTCCCTGCACCTGCACGGTTGTTTGGTGGAAAAGCCGAGCTAAGATCGAGTAACAGCTTCTGCTGATACTCCTGCATACGTGCGTCCCTTTCTATGGCTGGAATTATGTCACAAAATTTGGACTTGTACCGGGGATCTAATAGTGTGGCAATCCAGTAGTCATCATCACTTCTAATTTTGACAATACGAGGGTCATGTTGGAGGTAGTGCAACAAGAAGGCACTCATGTGTCTTGCGCAGCCATGCGGACCAAGTCCACGCTGTGTTTGTGGCATAGAGGTGCTAACCGTTCTTTCTTCCTCTGACATCTCCCCCCAACCTCTTTCAACAGAAATTTGACCAAGGTCTCCCTCATCCGCTGAGTCTTCCATGTCCATGGACAGTTCGTCCTCCATTTCTTCATGTTCTCCTGCACCTTCCTCAACATTTAGCCTGCTACCATGCGCCCTTGTTGATCCCTGTCCCCCATGGTCCCATGCCTGCCGCGTTGGTGATGATGAACGTCTGGACCTTGGTGATGTTGTTGTCCCTTGCGCATATGAATCCTCATGTAGTTTCTCCCCTTCCTGTTGTCCCACCCCCTGATTCCGAATAGTGTTTAGCATGTGCTCCAGCATGTAAATGACTGGAATTGTCATGCTGATAATGGCATTGTCAGCGCTAAACATATTAGTCGCCATGTCGAAACTGTGCAGAAGGGTGCATAGGTCCTTGATCTGAGACCACTCCATCAGGGTGATCTGCCCCACCTCTGCATCTCGTTGGCCCAGGCTATACGTCATGACGTATTGCACCAGGGCTCGCGCGGTGCTGCCACAGTCGCTGTAACATGTGGAGAGTTGAATTCCAGCGTGTCGCAACATCGCATTTCAGGCGATGAACCGGCAGGCCGAAAGACTTCTGGAGTGATGCAAGTTGCTCAGCTGCGGCGCTTGAACGGCGGAAGTGAGCAGACAGTTTTCGTGTCCTGTTCAGAAGGCCATCTAGGCCGGGATAGTGTGTTAAGAATTGCTGGACAACAAGGTTCAACACGTGAGCCATACAAGGCACGTGTGTCACCTTGCCCAGGCGAAGGGCCGCACCCAGGTTTGCAGCATTGTCGCACACGGCCTTACCAGGCTGCAGGTTGAGCGGAGACAACCATTTATTAAACTCGGACCGCAGAGCTGACCACAACTCCTCAGCTGTGTGACTCTTATTCCCAAGACATGTCAAGCTAAAGACCGCCTGATGCCGTTGCGCTCTGCTGCCAGCATAGTAATGAGGCGTGCGTGATTCTTTCTGCGCTGTGAGAACGCTGGTGGCCTGGCCAGGCAGGCTTGGAGCGGAGGTGGAGGACCCAGATGAGGTGGAGGAGGCAGAAGCAGTGGCGGAACTTGGACAGACAGAGGATTGACACACAAGTCGTGGGGACGGCAAGACTTGTGCAGCAGACCCTTCACCATCTATCACCATAGTTACCCAGTGCCCAGTCAGCGACATGTAACGTCCCTGTCCATGCTTACTGGTCCAAGTATTGGTGGTGAAATGCACCCGTTCACACACAGAGTTTCTCAAGGAAGCGGTGATGTTGTGTGCGACATGCTGGTGTAGCGCGGGCACACCTTTCTTAGAGAAGTAGTGGCGACTAGGCATCTGGTACTGGGGCACAGCGACAGACATAAGGTCTCTAAAATCCTGTGTGTCCACTAGGCGGAAAGGCACCATTTCGGTAGCCAAGAGCTTATAGAGGGATAGAGTCAACCTCTTAGCTTTGTCATGGGTCGCAGGAAGTGGCTTTTTATTTGACCACATCTGAGGGACAGAGATCTGGCTGCTGTGTGTAGACGGTGTTGAGTAGGGTGTCCCTGGAAAAATGCAGGTTTGTGAGGAAAGTGCAGGCGGAGACCTGATGTTGCCTTCATCCAACGTTGGTGCTATCGATGTCTGAGAGAGCTGTACACACTCACTTGTTTCCCCTTCCAAACCAACTGACGACCTACCAAGCAAACTGCCTGTTGCGGTTACAGTGGTGCAAGTTGTGCGTGGAAAAACAGGTATGACAGCTGTCCCCACAGTCATAGAAGATGAAGAGCGCGCGGATGCACTGGAAGGGGCAGGCGGTGGATGGTTCGCTCCGCTAGGCCGCATTGCAGCAAGGTGAGCTTCCCACCGGGACATATGATATTTATTCATGTGACGATTCATGGAAGAAGTTGTCAAACTGCTGAGGTTTTGACCTCTACTAATAGAACCATGACAAATTTTACAGATCACATAATTTGGGCGATCTTTTGCTATGTCAAAAAAGGACCATTCTAGGCAAGGCTTAGAGGGCATGCGACCTGTTGATCCACCCCGACTAGTGCTCAGAGGCAGAGTGGTGGCTGAGGATGCAGTTGTAGACGTGCTACCAGTACTCCGACTCTGTCCAGGAAGGCGCAAGGTAACTTCGTCATCAGTTGCATCCTCCTCCACCACCTATGTTGACCTCCTCGAGTGCCTGACTGTCGGTTGACAGTAGGTGGGATCTAGAACTTCATCATCAATTGTTGTGTTTGCACTCCCCTCCCCCTCAGACCGAGCCTCTTCTTGCCCTGACCGAATATTTAAGTTGTCATCCCAATCGGGTATCTGCGTCTCATCTTCATCAGTATGTTCCTCATAGTCTATAACCACAGGTGTTACAGTTTGTGACACAGGGTCAACATTATGCTCAGAAACTTGGTCCTCGCGGCCTGAATCAGAGTCACAAAGGTTCTGGGCATCACTGCAGACCATTTCATGTTCTGTACTCACTGTAGCTTGGGAGCAGACCTCTGATTCCCAGGCTATAGTGTGACTGAACAGCTCTGCAGACTCAGCCATCTCAGTTCCACCATACTGTGCAGGGCTGATGGAGACTTCAGAGCTGGGAGAAAGCAAGTTTGATTGGGATGACAACTCAGAGGACTGGTGTTTTTTGGATGCGGTACTTGAAGTGGCTGAGAGGGCACTTGTTGGACCACTTGAGATCCATTCAAGCATTTTCCTTTTTTGGCCATCATCTACCTTTGTTCCTGTTGTTCGTGTCCGTAAAAAAGGGAGCACATCGGATTGTCCACGGTAAGTAGTAGACATCTTACTTTTGCTGGTAGATGGTCTATCTTCAGCAGATGATAATGGAGCTTTGCCACCTTCCCCACGGACAAAACCTTTTTTTCCTTTTCCACCACGCCTCTTCCCCTTTCCACCAGCATCTGTCATTTTGCCACTCATGTTGATTGCGACAAGATTGTGCACTGAAAATGTGGTAGTAAAAATTGAGAGGTGGTGTAGATTGCAGCGGTGGTCTAGCTTTATTAACAGCAGAATAATAAAGAATAAATATCCCTGACAATGCAACTACGGCCCTTAAACTGGCAGCATAAATTGCTAGTATAATGGATTAGTAACTATGAGTTTGAGTGTGCAATGCAGGCAGACGTGCTGCAAATATCTTTGCACTAGTGGGACTAGACAAAAGTCCAATTGCCACGTTTAGGATGCCACTAGGTACACTGAGTGTTTGCTAGTATAATGGCTTAGTTATAATGAGTTGGAGTGTGCAATGCAGGCAGACGTGCTGCAAATATCTTTGCACTAGTGGGACTAGACAAAAGTCCAATAGCCACGTTTAGGATGCCACTAGGTACACTGAGTGTTTGCTAGTATAATGGCTTAGTTATAATGAGTTTGAGTGTGCAATGCAGGCAGACGTGCTGCAAATATCTTTGCACTAGTGGGACTAGACAAAAGTCCAATAGCCACGTTTAGGATGCCACTAGGTACACTGAGTGTTTGCTAGTATAATGGCTTAGTTATAATGAGTTTGAGTGTGCAATGCAGGCAGACGTGCTGCAAATATCTTTGCACTAGTGGGACTATACAAAAGTCCAATAGCCACGTTTAGGATGCCACTAGGTACACTGAGTGTTTGCTAGTATAATGGCTTAGTTATAATGAGTTTGAGTGTGCAATGCAGGCAAACGTGCTGCAAATATCTTTGCACTAGTGGGACTAGACAAAAGTCCAGTCGCCACGTTTAGGATGCCACTAGGTACACTGAGTGTTTGCTAGTATAATGGCTTAGTTATAATGAGTTTGAGTGTGCAATGCAGGCAGACGTGCTGCAAATATCTTTGCACTAGTGGGACTATACAAAAGTCCAATAGCCACGTTTAGGATGCCACTAGGTACACTGAGTGTTTGCTAGTATAATGGCTTAGTTATAATGAGTTTGAGTGTGCAATGCAGGCAGACGTGCTGCAAATATCTTTGCACTAGTGGGACTAGACAAAAGTCCAATCACCACGTTTAGGGTGCCACTAGGTACACTGAGTGTTTGCTAGTATAATGGCTTAGTTATAATGAGTTGGAGTGTGCAATGCAGGTAGAGGTGCTGCAAATATCTTTGCACTAGTGGGACTAGACAAAAGTCCAATCGCCACGTTTAGGGTGCCACTAGGTACACTGAGTGTTTGCTAGTATAGTGGCTTAGTTATGAGTTGGAGTGTGCAATGCAGGCAGACGTGCTGCAAATATCTTTGCACTAGTGGGACTAGACAAAAGTCCAATAGCCACATTTAGGATGCCACTAGGTACACTGAGTGTTTGCTAGTATAATGGCTTAGTTATTATGAGTTGGAGTGTGCAGAGGACAGGAGGGTACAGTGCCAGTGTTGTGGGGCTCTGGGTAGAGGAAAGGAAGCCTGCCTTTCTATTCCCTCCTAATGGGGAAATGCAGCGACAAAATCCCTGACCTTAGCTACACAGACGCTGTCTCTGTTTTCAGGACCTGGCACCTATGGCTCTGACCCTGCCGGTACGAGCCCTTAAAAGGACTTAAAGAAAGTGCTATCCCTAAGCTGTCCAGCGCTGTGTATGGAGCGCATACAGCAGTATCGGCGATAGGACAAAGGACAGAGCTGCGCCAGTGATGTCTGACACCAAGGACGCAGAAGAGATAATGGCGTCCGGACGGGCAGATACTCGTTTTTATAATGCAGGGACATGTGACATGGACATCCTATCACACATGCCGTTACTTCTCTGGCTAAAAGTCCACTTAGCTGTGTGTGTGTCTGGGATTGGCTGACATAATGGCCCTCCCCACTACACGCGCGCGCTTAGGGAAGGAAGACAAGGAAAAAAAAAAAAATGGCGATTGCCATTATACAAACAGGAGTGATCTGAAGGCGCTGTTCCCGCACACTATACACTGAAATTTCATAATAGTGAGAGTGACTTACACTATTACAGCGGAAAGCCAGCTAGGAATTAGCTGTTTTTTTGCTGCTAGAACCATTATCGAACGTTTCTAGAACTATCGAGCTTTTGCAAAAAGCTCGAGTTCTAGTTCGATCTAGAACAGGCCCCAAAATCACTCGAGCCTAGAACTGGAGAACCTCGAACCGCGAACCGCGCTCAACTCTAGTTAACAGTCTGTTTTTGTTCTGAAGTGTACAATGTGATCGCTATATTTAGATGTAGAGAAAAGAGGGCATTTACACAAGCATTTAATTTGGCATTTGGCAAAGTGAGAGTAGTAATTCGGAGAACTGCTCTGGAAACTGCCCATGGTGGGAGTCATGGGATTATGATTATGCAGTAGTCAGAGAGCCAACTGGGATCTTAGAAGTTAATTCAGCTTGGAATGTATGTACTATAATTTATTATTGTACACCGTTTAATTTTTTCTGCCAGTATAAACAGATTATACTACGTCTGCCGATTAGTAAAAAATTACTGATTATTTAGCGCAGCCATTCAGTCAGTGTTAATAGACTCTTAGTCATGTTGCAAAACTTATTAAAGAGTATGACACCAACTTATAGGGTTGCTCACTCCAATAGGTGGGATTAGTAAGACAGTTTTTTTGTAAAGATTAATATTTCATATATTATAAGATATGTTCAGTGGGTGAAATAAATATTGAATAAGTCACCAATTTTCTAAGTAAATATATTTTTAAAGGTGCTATTGACATGAATTTCCAGCCAAATATCAATAATAACCCATCCAATCTACAAGGTAAAGAAATCAAGACATAGATGTCCATACATTTAGTGATATGTAGTAAAGAGAAATGACATAGGAAATTAGTACTTCATACAAAAGTCATTGTTGAAGATGACAGCTTCAAGATCCCTTCTGTATGAAGAAAGTAGTTGTGTGCATTGCTCAGATGTGATTTTGGCCCATTCTGCTACACAAACATGTTTCAAATCCTGAAAGGTTTGTGGGCCCCTTCTATAAACACTGAGCTTTAGTTCTTTCCACAAATGTTTAACTGGCTTCAGGTTACGTGATTGGCTGGGCCATTTTAGCAGCTGTATTTTCTTTCTCTGAAACCAATCGAGAGTTTCCTTGGCTGGGTGTTTGAGATCATTGTCTTGTTGAAATATCCACCCTCATTTCATTTTCAACATTTTAGTAGATGACAGCAGATTTTAATAAAGAATGTCTCAGTAGATTTGTCAGATTCATCCTTCCTCCAATTATATGTTTGCCAGTGCTGTATGCTGAAAAGCAGCCCCTCCCACACCACATTGTTCCCATCTCCAAACTTCACTTTTGGCACACTGTTTTGGGGGTGATATGCAGTGACTTTTGGCCTCCAATCAGGAGAAATCTGGATTATGGCACCAACAGTGCTCACTGGGAAGTTCAGTAGTTTAGAACTCTTCTGTAACTATGCCATCAGTGTGGTTTTTTTGCAAAGGTCTTGAGACAGCTCGCTCGTTTTACCCTTCATGAGATGTTTTTTGCATGGCACCTTGGTAATGAGACACCTTTTTGTAGACCATGAGTTGAACCAGCTGATATTTTTCACTAAGTGGCAGGATTGCTTTCAAAACACTAATAGATTTTAGCCGGTGTCATCACTTTCCATGGATTTTTGTACCGCTCTTTCTGTATGTGTTCAATTCTTTTTCCCTGTGTACTTTCTCATCATTACACTTATATTATGGATATCTCTGGTTTAATTTATTTGACTGTTAGAATTGAATAGGATGTTAACAACATGTGGTTAGATATTCATATCAATAACACCATTACAAGTAAATTTACTTAGAAAATTAGTGACATGTTCATTACTTTTCTCTCGATAGATAGATAGATAGATAGATAAAATAAACAGACCAATAATAGTTTTCATTTTATTATAAAATGTATTGTTAGCTTTGCTTTTATGAGTAATTCACAACACAATTGAACAACAAACAAAAATAATCTGATTTTTGTGCTGAATCTTAAATCCAATTAACATAATGCAACAAAAGGATATATAAACTTTAGCAAAGTCTGCTTTTTCCATTGTTTTTCTGGTAATTATCTGCCCTCACAAGTATATCCCATACAATCACCTTAGGCAGGAAAATCCATTTAGTCGCAGTATTTAAGTAAACGTTGAGAAAGTATATACAATATCCTTATTCAAATAACATTCAACCATCAGCAGCATATTATTAATATACATTTGCGTATGAAAATACAGAACTTTAAAAAAAACATCCACAAGCATAAGAAAATATATCACATTATGGCATTCAAATTTGAATTAAAATGCACTCCAGATTAGATCCTGCATGAAATGGGTTCTCTTTTGTGCAACAAATCCAATTTACCACTAAAAAGGAGAAAACCCATTCTTTCGTTTTCTGAAAGAAACAAAAAAAAAGGAAAACAGTTAGGATGTGATTAAAACGGCAGATGTGGCACATCAAAAGGAAACACAGATCACATTCTAAAAGAAATGAAAGCACACAGAAAGAATAGCTCATCTTGTATATATCTCGCTGCCTGCCTATCTAAAGGACATTGTGAATAAAAATTGGAAATTATGTCACACTGGTTATAGGATTTGCATATGTCAATAAAATAGCTAATCTGACTTTCTGTACTTAACCCTCTCCACAGCTTCATGCCAATTTTATTATAAGTGAAATTTAATGGGATCAACATGAGGTTGGACACAAAGATGCATGGCTCTTGACTAGAAACAATCAAACTCGAACAGTGAAGTTCAGTTTTGCACTGAACATGGACATTTAAAAAAAAAAAAAAATCAGTG